>NC_077227.1:390989306-391289306 GCF_027887165.1 Monodelphis domestica
CTTGGGCAAGTGGTAACTTCTTTTTGCCTAGTTTTCTAATCTCTAAAAATGGGGGAAATAATTACATGTATATCCTAGGGTTACTGTGAGGATCAAATGAGATCATATTTTTTAGCATAGTGCCTGGCACAAAGTGGGCTCTATATCAATGCTTATCCCCTCCCCTCTGCATTTGAACTTCTCGACTCCAAACCCCCAATCTTTTTACCATTCCATATTGCTTCTCCATTGCTGGGCCCCAGGGATACTAGATTGCAGGAACTTGGTTCAAGAAGAATGAGGGGCTCTTTTGAAGTGAAGCTGTTTGCCAAATGTCACTGTTTCCAGGTCTCAGAACAAGAGACCATGCAGCCAAAGGTGTACTGCTGCTGCTGCTGCTGCTGCAATGATAATGATGAGAGAAACAGCCCATGCTCTCACAGGTCATGTCCTAAGAAGTCAGCACATGCTGATGTGGCCCTTCCAACCCAGCATGGCAGCATCAGGTTCCCAAAGGGGCTCTGAGCCCTTCCCATCCCAGGCCAGAGGCTAGGGTAGTTGGGCTCAAACCTTGGGGGTAGGTGGGGTGCATAAGGACCAGAAATGTCTGAAGGTGCTCTCCCTATGCCTCAGTTTCTTCCTTTCAACCCACCCAGGCCTCTCATACCAAGGACTTTCTGATCTGTAAGGGTCAATAGGGAATGGGGAGGAGGATACACAGAAAACCCAAATATTCCTGCCCTCAAGGAACTTACATTCCAGCAGGCCTCTCTAAACCACTTACACAATCTAAAGCCCTAGTTTGTACATCTATAAAATAACGGGGACTGTTTCATCACATGAGATAAATCTTGAAGCCTGTGAAGCACAGTGGATACCAAACTACCATAGACCTCAGAGTCAAGAAGACCTGGGTTCAAATCCTGATTTTAACATATTTTAGTTGTTTGGGAAATTCATTTTAAGCTTTCAGTGTCTCCCTAGGAAATCTTTAAAACTATAAATTGCAGAAGAATTTAGATCTGTTATGGTTCCCAAAGGGGTTGTATCCCCAGACACCATAATGGGGAGAAATAGTTATAGGAAAGAATGTTCTTTGTGGGGAAAAGGGGGCATGTGCCACTACCATCATCACCTGGCATCTCCAGGGTCACCCCATGGGGTCAGGATGCCCACATTATGCCCGTGGCATAAAGAGCTCCAATATTAAGCTGAAAGAGTCACTTCAGAAGGGATCCATTAACCAGGGAGGTCTTACTCCATAGTTTTTCCCACTGAGATGGCTAAGTGGCTCAGCAAAACTGAGGGGACTTGAGACTCATTCACAGCTTGAGGGGGAAACAACACAAGTGGCCTGAGCCCCGTTCTGACATGTTTCAGTCAGAGAAACTTAATTATACAGAGGCAGCCCAGTGTGCATTTGGAGTAACAGCATCTGGGTTTGAATGCTAAACCCACCACTTGTAAAACTATACAATCTTAGTTTCTTCATCTGTAAAATGGGAAAAATAAATAACAATAATCTGCAGTTACAATTTAGGGGATGATCAAGTCGGGACAAAGCAGGAGGCACCATCAAGAGAACTTAATTATTTGGGAGACTAAAAGACCATTTGATTTTACTTGGAAAAAACCAAAAACTCTGGTCTGTCTGGGGCCTCCTCCTCAGGTTACCTCTCTGGGAGTCAGGAGGCATTTTCATTTAATGCACAGGAATGCACAAATGCCAAACACCTGGAGCAGTCTGCCTCGATGGCCTCTACTGTGTTTATTTAATTTACTATCTGAAAACGTCTGGCCAGAAAAGGTATGCGGAGGAAGATGGGCTTTCCAGAATGGATGGTGTAGGTTCTGGCCCAAGGAGTTGCTTTATGCAGAGGTGCATATTTCATGATGGACATGGTATTTCTGTCTATGTTTATATATGTTTATGTAGACCCCAGAGTGTACCCCATACAACCAATGTATCGTGTATATGTATGAGCTGGGGTTTTGCTGTTGTTGTTTTTTCAAACCCACAGATATCTTTACATTCCTCTAGGTCCCTATTTGTAAATATTTTATGTGAACCAGATGCATCTACTGAACAAATTCACTCATGTCTGTTTTTATTTTTTAGTTTCATTTTTTTATTAAAAAAAAACACTTAAGGGGGAAAAGAAATCTCTTAAATTAAAAGAAAGAGGAGATCTCTTAAGGCCATTAAAAAAACAACAAACCTTACCTTCCATCTTTGAATCAACACTGTATATTGGTTCTAAGGCAGAAGAATATAAGAGATAGGCAATGGATGAAAAAAAAAAGTGAAGTGACTTGCACAGGATCACTCAGCACGGAAGTATCTGAAGTCAAATTTAAACTCAGGGCCTCCTACCTCTATGCCTGGCTCTCCATCTACAATGCCACCTAGCTTCTCCCTTAAAGTCATTTTTAAAAGGCAAGAAAGTCAGGAGAACTTATTATAGGTCAAGTTGGGATTCAAAATCTCTTCTGTTTAACAATGATGAGTTACTGATATCTTTTCCCTCTACTAGACAGTGGAATCCATGAGAGCAAGGGCTATAATTTATCAAAATTCTGTGTCTCTCCCCCACTCCCTTGCTGCCTTGCCACTAATACACTGTTCTGTACAAGGCAGGCATATAAGTAGTCTTTGTAGACTGAATGAAAGTGAGTGGATAATTCATTGGGTCTCAAAAGGGAGCCTCTCCTTCTAGACCAGTGATGGTGAACCTTTTAGAGACCAAGTGCCAGAGCTACACCTTCATGATGCATGTGAGGCCACCTCCTCACCGCAGACAGGGGAAAGAGGAAGTGCTCCCACTAGACTGCTGGGCAGAGGGGTGGGGAATGTGAGAAATGTCTTCATGCAGGGTGGAGAGGGGGAGGGGAGTAGCTCCCTCCAGCACGTTCCAGCACACATGCCATAGGTTTACCAACCCAGTCCTAGATTGTCAATTTCATGAAGACAGGAACAATATCTTTATTCACTTTTGTACTTCAGATCATCACAGCATAAACTCTTTGAGCACAGGGCTAATCAAATAAGCCACATCAAGTTGGATGTCCTTTGCACCCCCAAACCATAGATTATAAGTGACATAGCAGTTTTAGTGTCCAATTCATCTCTGTGTCCCTCCAATGGGGGACTGCATCCAGGGCTATACACATATCAGCTGCTCAGGGTTTGTGAACTCATTCATTTTGGTGAGCTGCCTGAGAGTAGAGAATTGTATGGTATGAGGAACAGTCATCTACCTATTTATGAGACAGACCATCTCTGAAAACATGGAATGGCACAATGAAAAGAGTCCAGAATTTGGAGTCTAAAGACTTGGGTTCAAATCTAGACTTTGTCAATTGTTTCCTTTGAGATCTTATATGAGTAGGTAATAACCTCTCTTGGTTTCAGTTTCTGTATCTTCAAAAATGAACAGTTTGGACAAGATGAACTTTGAAGTACCTTCCAATTCTGAAATTGAATACTGAATAAGTTTCTTCTGTGACCTAAATTCATATTTAAGTTTTCATCCACCCAAAGTTGTCTAATGGTCTTCTGATCATTAATCTGTCACTGGACACAAAAGGAAAAGAGAGTGGTATAGGGTAGTCACTCCAATAAAATCCATCTTTTCTCAAAATAGACAAATCTGCTGCCCTCTACAAAAGAGCCCTAAACTGGGGGTCAGAAGACAAAGGTTCAGATCCAAGTTTTGCCAGTGTGTGGCTTTAGGCAAGACCCAACCTCTCAGACCCCTCATCTATAAAGTAAGGGAGCTAAATAAGGTGATACATCAGAGAATTGTTCTAGAACATTCAGAAGTATCTTATTTGAGAATGGTATCAATTGAGGGAAAAGACAAGACAACTTTTGTTCCTATTATGAAATGAAAGGAATGAATTTCACCAATACTGTAGCTGAATTTTCCCAGAGGTTTCATTCAAATTTCATTTGTATCTGAGAGTTTATAATAATTACTATTTTTAAGAAAAACAACTAATGTTCTTCAGAGAAGGAAACATTTATTAAATCTAGTATTATATGGGCCAAGTGCTTTAGAAACACTCTCATTTGATCCTCACAACAACCCGGGGAGGAAGGTACCCTTTATAGATGAGGCAGATAGAGAGTTAAGTGATTTTGCCCAGGGCCACACAGCTAGTAAGAGTTGGAGACCATATTTGAACCCCAGAATTCTTGACTTTTGATTCAGCACTCTACCCATTGAACCATCTAGCTGCCTCTAGGGTCTTCTCAAGAAAAGCAGGGAATACAAGTTATAATGTACTTATCAAATTCTTAAACATTCCAGTGTCTCTGTAATCTCATCAATGTGAGCAGGTCTCCCCCTAATAATGCAGATCACCTACTCAACCAGAGACTTTAAATAGATATTTTTCCCTTCCTTGATCTGGGAAGTTGGTTTCCTAAGTCTTTCTGAACAACCTCTCACTCGGCAAACAGAACCACAAGAATAAAAGCTAATGGAAATTTTGCTTTTTTTGCTTCTAAATTGATGCCCCTGAACAAAAATGGCCCCAGCAAGTCAATCATGCCAGTGAGCTGAAGGTCTTGAGAATGAAGTTAAAGGGGAGGACATGAAATCCTAATAATGAGGGGCTGATGGGGCAAAGCTATATGATATGCTACCCCAAAGGAGGCCTTAGCCTGTCCAGGCTAGAAGGCCCTTAGCCAATGGTCTAGGCTAAAGTAAAAAATTGGATCCCAAATCTAGGATTTGCCAACCGATGAGATTTGCCATTCCCATATCAATGACATAGATTTACAGATAGCAGAAAAATGAGGTGACTTCATCCAACCTCCCAACTCCCCCATTTTCTTGTTGAGGAAACTGAGGTCTAGAGAGATTAAGTCATTTTCCCAAGGAAAAAACACAGGTAGTAACAGAGGCAGAATTTTTACCCACATCCTAACTCCAAATGTAGTGCTCATTTTATCACACCATCTGCCTTCAACCTCATTCTCACTTCTTCCCTTCTCTATTTATCACTCTTCTTCCTATCAAAACTCTACAACTATTGACAACTTAATGACAAGTGAAACCATTTGGAAAGTTTGGATAGAAGTCAAATGCCCAATAATAAATCCTAATAATAAAGACTACAAAAAAGAAAAAAATTAAATCATAGAGTTCAATATAAAGTAAACAAGATCTAATAGATATAATTAGAAAAAAATTTAATGGACAAAGCAAAAAATAAACAATTTTCCAAAATGCTCAATGAACACATTTTTCAAAAAAGACTTCCTATTGAGTCACAAAGAAGATATAGTTAAACTCAGAAAAGCAGATTTATTTAATGCTACATGCAAGTATCATAATTATCATAATACCATACATCTACAAGTAAATAATGTCACCCTCAGTAATGTGGAAACTAAAGCTAATAAATAATGCTTGCGTGAAAGAGGAAATGACAAAAAATTGCAGATTATATGAAAATAGCTACAATGCAGATACTATATATCAAAATCTATGGAATGCAGCCAAAGAAATACTCAAGAGGCAAATTTATAGTGCCAAACGCCTAGGTTAATAAGGAAGAAAAGAAAAATCTTGGCAATCTGTACAATGAAAGTTTTAAAAAAGGAACAAAGCAGTATACCAACAGAAAAGAGAGACAAAACCAAAATGGAAATAGATGAATAAAATTGAAAATGAAATTTATAAAAAACAAGATCTTTTAAAAAGAAAAATGTTAACAAAATTGATGTCTAACTTAGAAAAAGAGAAAACCCAAATTACAAACAAGAAAAGGGTACTTAAAAGAGAGACAAAAATCAAAATTGTCAGATGCATAGTCCTCTGATAATATATTTGAGAATTTATAAGAACTTGATTATTTTTGAAAACACAAAATACTAAAATGAACAAAATAATGTGGCAAGTGAAAGATGAAATGCCTAAGGAAACAAAGGTTCAAGTTTCTAAGCATTTTGATTTATTAAGCAATGCATGCCAATTGCCTAACAAATCAGGACCAGGCCCCTTCCTTGGCTTAGGGCTCAATCCCAAATATAAGGGGAGAAAGATTTTAATATAGTAAAAACAATTAATTAAGGCCAATTAATGAAAAGAAAACAATTGACTAGGATACATAATTTGGTCATCTGATATCTACTTGGAAGAAAGATTAGGGACTCTCCAAGTCGGAAGGAGAAGAGCAAACAGGTACAATTCCCTGAAATCAGAAGAAAGGGGTGTCTTACTTCCCTCAAGTATACGAAAACAATCAAAGGAACATGAAAACACTAACTGATAGATCAGTATGGAGCCAGTTTTTAGATAAGACATATGAATTGCTTGAGATGTATGAGAAAACTCTTTGCTTTAATCTTTGGGTCTGATTGTGTTTCTGGTTAGCATAACCTATGGCATTAGTTAAGGGGTCTCTAAACACCACATAGGGTGGTCCATAGAAAGTGAACACAATAACTAGACTAATCTCAAGAGGAAAAAAACAGACAGGCAGGACTACTTAACTAAAAAGTAACTAGGTCAGTTAAAGTCACAAATAACTTCTACCAAACTTGGAAAGAACAAGTCATTCCTATATGCCTGTATAAAAACTCGAGAAAAATGAGACTGCCCAACTCCTATAATACATATATGGTTTTGCTTATTATTAATGCTGACAACAGTAAAGCCCTCAAAAGAAAAGCAATGTGTTAATTCTATTAATAGAAATAAATATAAAATAAATTTAGGATTATTTTCTGTTAAACACTAAAAATATACAGAACTTTTCAAAAGATGATACAAAAAGTAAATATTTGAATCTAGCAGCTGGTAATTTCTATCATGAAGAAATAATAAAGGCATCCACTAAAAACTCACGTTAACATTTGCCCATTGTCACAATTTCTACTTAAAGGTCAGCCTCAGAAATAGCTGTTTGCCAAAGGCATGACTATTTCAGAGAACCTACGAGAAAGAACAAAAACATTAATTGAGTTAATAAACAATTTTAGTCAAGTAACAGGCAATGTTACCTTGGAGCTGGCTGTACCTAAGGTGATCTTTAATTGCCAATATGAACATTGATGCCTCAGAAAACTGCAAATCAGGGCTTGATTTATTGTTCTGAGGATTGTATAGATTTAAGAAAGTAATTGAGAAGTTGTTAATAATACAATTAAGTTTTAAAATATTTTATGTTTACATGTCTTTTTTGGGGGAAAGATGGTTATCAAACATTTACCCACACACTCCTGTTAACTGAGCATAGGACAAATCCATAGAAATCACCTATATTTCTGTATAACTATGCATATAAATTAAAAGAAATATATATATGTATTTATATGTGTGCATATAGAGAGAAATTCCACTTATAAGTAAGGTGAAATCAAATATTTGGACATTAAATGCTCAAGGCATACAAGAGATCTATAGGAAGACAATGGTAAAATGATTGTGACAGAAATTAGGATTACAGACTTGAATAAGAAAGGAAATTAGAAGTCATCTAATACACCATCTTCTATTTTAAAGGTGAGAAAACAAGTTTAGAGGTTAAACAACCTGGTCAAATTTACACAGGGAGTAAATGGCAGACCCAGAATTTGAATGCAGGTCCTCTCATTCCATTCAGCTCTCTTTCTACTACGTCTTATCCTTTGCACAGTTACAGCAAGTAAGTAAAGTTAGCTTAAAATGTAAATATTTTCTGAATTAATCTACAGATTGAATGCAATGCCATCAAAATACCAAGAAAATACTTCAGAGAATTAGATTTTTAAAAATATCACAATGTTATCAGGAAAGATTAGGGATTTTTCAAGTTAGGGAGAAAAGAGCAAATGGGTACAATTTCTCTGAAATCAGAAAAAGAGATATCCCTCTCTCCTCCAGTGTCTGTAAACAATCAATGAGCAAAAACTGGCAAAACCAGTAAGATACAGGATGGACAAATGCCTAGTGGAAGGAGATTCATTCCATTTGACTTCAAACTTTATGAAACATAAATTATAAAAATTGGTATGAGGAAAAAAACTGAGAAACAGGATAATATAGAAAATTTAAAACTCAGAAATGCATCCCAATATGCCAGAAAGATTAATGTTTTGTAAACACTAATGGAGACTGGAATTTGTTATCTTAAACAGTGGTAAAATTAGATAATGAAAAACAGTTTTAGAACTATTCCCCACACCACTGTGTACAATAAACTCCAACTGCATCAAGGATCAAACATCTTAAAAATCACTTATAAAACTGGAAGAAAAAAGGAATAGTTGTCTCAATTAGGGAGGAAAATGTTCAGACAAATGGAAGAAGTTACTGAAGACAAAATAAGTCTTGGATTATACAAAGATAAAAGAGTTTTGGACCAAAAGAGGAAAAAAACCCAACCCAACAAGATCTCTAAAAGTAAAAGAAAGGGGGAGGTTGAGGGGAAATATGTGCAGTAAAAAGAACTGATAAAAACCTGACAGCCAGAATTTATAAGGAACTGATACCCATCTATAAGAATAATAGTCATTCCCTGATGGGAAAATAGTTCAAGGACATAAACAGATAACATGAAAAATTATTCAAATTTCCACAGAGAAATACAAATCAAGACATCCTTATGATGCCAAATTACAGCCATTAAATAGGTAAAAACAACAAAAAGTTGTTGTTGTTTTTTTTAAATTCAACATTGGAAAGACTAAAAGGAAATAGGCAACCTACCATGAAGTGATTATCATAAAGTTGGACCTGCAGGCCAGTGTGAACTTTCAGGAGAACAATCTAGCACCATGACTTGGGGGTTGATCAAGTGAGTTCTCTCATCAGTTTGACGAGCTTTTATTTGAGGGAAGTGACCCTTATTTGGGATTTTGTATCCCTTTCTGAAAAATGGAAGCATTCACTTGATGCATTATCAACTCAATAGGGATCAACTAGGATGAATTGTTTGGGAACTGTGGTGCACTGTACCCTTTTATATTGCCCCATAAAGGGAGTTTTCATTTCAGAGTTGGCCTTTAGCCTTTTTTACTTTTCCAAACACAGACCATACACTAGAGAATGAACTTTGGTCCGTGGAACATCATTGCACTTAATCCCCTAGACAATGATACCTCTTCCACTAAGTAATGGCAGAAGCCAGAACAATGAAGAACTGAGAATTCATGGACTCACAGTCTCTGAACTCAGCCCTGAAGATGCATTGGCAAAGATATGGATAGTCTCGATCCAATGGTAACCCTGGAGAGTGGAACCACAAAACCTGAATGGGCCAAGTTCCTAAACCCCAGCTTTCTGGAAAAGTATCAAGAGCTCCTGAGCTCATTGCTTGATATTTAGAGGAATGGAAAGCTCAAGGGCAGCAATATCTCAGAGTCCAGCCTTTTAAAGAAAAGAAAGACACATGTGAGCAATAACAGTCTTGGAGTTACTTTGTTGGCACCCACAAATTCTAGAGTTCTGTACCCAGCTTTCTAGAAAAAAAAAGAGTTCCTATACAAGCTCCTGGACCCCGAGTCCCTGACCCTAGCCCTGAAGAAGCTAGAGAGAACAGAATCATGGCTTGTGGCAACTCACTGGCTCTCAACAAGGGATAGAGAGGCCGAGGAGCCTGAGACAATATGGAGGAGCAAAGACCTGGATTTTTGTTTTCCATGATTACCATGAATTACTTGGCTGGTTTAGTTACAATATAAAAGGGCTTACGTCTAGAGCAATCCCAGGGACATTTCATGCAATCTCTCTGGGTACTATTAATTTGGATGTGTCTATCTGTCTCTGTGCAAAAGTAGGATTCATAAGGTTATTGGGGAGTTGCTTTTCTTGCAATTCCAAGTTTTTTACTATGGAAGGGAGTCAGAATCAAAGTATGGTGACATGGAAGACTGAAAGGGAAAAGTGGGCCTCAAAAGAGGAGACAAACTGTATCTATCTAATGTCTCTAAGTGGCTGTGAGTCTCTCACGTACTCTATATTTTCTGTTAGGTAGGACAAACGATATCCTATATTAGATTTATGTGCTATTACTCTGGATGTTTGTACAGGATCTAGGGACTCTTATGTACATCTGTGGAGAACTAGACACAAGCTATCTTTGCCCTGTATTTATATTCTAAGATTTCCCAAAGGCCAAGAGAGAGAATGATGGATTTTTGTTTGTTATGCTTTTTGTTTTTAGCATCCTAAGTGGACCCAGTAAATGTAAGCCCAGAGCCTGGAGTTTTGATCATGGTATATTAGAATGAGATTCACAAAACTGAGCATAGCCTTTGACCTAACCATAACAATGCATTGTTGGGGATTTACCCTAAAGATATAATAAAAAAGGAAAAAAAGGAAGTCATCAATATAAAAAAAAAGTAGTATAATTGCTTTCTAGGAAGGCCAGGAAGTGAGTTCTCTCTGAAACCACAGAGAAGGCAGAATTCAGAAAGATGACCTTTTCTCAGTTCTCGTATTCTATGACTTTTCTGTAGCATTTGACATTGTTGAACACTTTATTTCTGTTTTTTGAGACACTGCTATCTCCAGGTTCTCTTTCTACCTATCTGTCAGTTTCTCTTGAGATGCCCTTGCTGGATCAACAACCATCTCCTAATCTTTAGGTTTGACACTCCTTCTAGAGAAATGCATGGTACAAGGGATTATGGTATAGTAGAGATTGCTCTGAATTTATATTCGGATGACTGGGGTTCAAAATCTGCTACTATCACATAATACCACATGATCTGGACTGTCACAATCTTTGTGGGCCTCGGTTTTCTCATTTATAAAAGAATCTGGATGAGATCATCTATAAATTCCCTTCCAGCTTCAAATTTGTTTTTCTTTAAGTGGAATTAGAAGCAGAGTTTGTAGATTGGGATCCTCTCTGTGTCACTACAGGCAAGTCATTTGGCATATGTATACGTGTCCTGTAAACCAAAGAGGTTGGTGTAGCTGACCTCTAAATTCCTCTCAGCCTTTAATCTGTACTCCTATGATCCTGAATCTCCTTCTCCTCTCTTTTCATTTTATGCCCTTTCTTGATGTGCTCATCTACTTCCATGTTTAGTTCTTGGCTCTAAGCAATTAACTCCCAAATCGCTGTAATCAGCCCTGATCATTCTCTTGGACTCTGGTCCCACATTGCCAGCTGTTTAATGGACATCACACAAAGAATGATAATGATGGCATCTCAGATTCAACATCTGGAGCAAGTTCAAAACTCTCTTGATCATCATCACCACCACCAACTCCTCTCCTCAAGCCACTTCTCTTCCCAACCTCTTGATTTCCACTGGACACTGCCATTCTCTCAAGTACGCAGAATAATAACCACAAAGTTATCCCTGATTTTTTACGTCTCAAACTACAATAATCAGTTTTCGTGTCTTGTCAATTTTATGTTGTTGTTGTAATGGTGGTAGTAGTGGCAGTTCAGTCATTTCAGCCAGGTCTGACTCTTCATGATTCCATTTGGAGTTTTCTCTGCAAAGATACTGGAGTAGTTTGCTGTTTCCTTCTCCAGATGAGGAAAACGAGGACAAGAGGGTTAAGTGACTTGCCTGGGGACACATTACTAATAGGTGTCTGAGTCCAGATTTGAACACAGGTCTTCCTGACTCCAGGCCTAAATATGTACCACATAGCTGACCTTTTCAATTCTACCTTTCTAATTTCTCCCTTGTAGGAATCTTTCTATTCATTCACATCACTCCCAGCAGACTTACATCATCCTTAGCTTAACATGTTTACTGATCCCTCTGCCTTCAGCTCTGACATTTACAATCTATCTTCTACACAGTTGCCAAAAATAATCTTTTAAGCTTACAGAGCTAACTATGAAATACTTTGCTCAAAACATTCAGTGAGGGGCAGCTAAGTGGATTGAGAGTCAGTCCAGAGACAGGAGGTCATGAGTTCAAATATGGCCTCTAACACTTCCTAGCTGTGTGTCCCCACATAAGTCATTGAACTCTCATTACCACAGAGTACTGCTATAGATATTTTAGAACAGTGTTTCTTTTCCTTTTTCCCCAATCAGCTTAGGAAACAAACAGAACAGTGTTATTACCAGGTCAAAGGGCATATACAATTTTGTAACTCATTGTACATAATTCCAGATTATTCCCCAAAATGATTGGATCAGTTCATAGTTCCACCAACAGTGTATCGGTGTCCCCATTTTTCTATATCCCCTTCAACATTTATCATTTTGCCCTCATCATTTTAGCCAGTCTGATAGGTGTAAGATGATAGATCAGTAAACATTTATGAAACACAACATGAAATATGGCTATGAAGGTGATTAGATTGAAGTGGAAAGCTAAGGAGTTTGATTTTTAACCTGCAGGCAATAGGGAGCCACTGAAAGTTTTTTGTTTTTTTTGTTTTAAAACCCTTAACGTCCACCTTAGAATCAATACTAAGTATTGGTTCCAAGGCAGAAGAGTGGTAAGGAGCTGATTGGGGAAAAAGGAAAAGAAGCACTGTTCTAAAATATCTATAGCAGTACTCTGTGGTAGCAAAGAACTGGAAACTGAGAGGATGCCCATCAAGCAGGGAATGATTAAACAAGTTGGGGAATATTATTTTCATGGAATACTACCACATCATAAGAAATGACAATCAGGTTATTTTTTAAAAACCCTTCTCTTCCGCCTTAGAATTGATTCTAAATATTGGTTCCAAAGCAGAAGAGCTTTTAAGGGGTAGGCAACTGGGTTAAGTGACTTGTCTAGAATCACACAGTTACAACATGCATGAAGCCAGTTTAAATAGATTAATTTTTTAAAAATACATGGAAAGATCTACATGAAGCTATGAAGAGTGAAACGAGAAGAACCAAGAGAACATTATGTACAACAGAAACGTTGTTTGAAGAATGGCTTACGCATGTTTACCTCCAGAGAAAGAACTGAGAAATAGAAACAGCAAGACCTAGTTTTATATATTCATATATCATTTTGTCAAGTGATGCCTTCTCAAATGTGAGGAGGTAAGGGAAGGAGGGAGATAACTGGGAACTTTAATGTAACAAATTAGTTAGTTTAAAAAAATAAATCTTTGTTGATTTGTCTCTCCTTCATATGCTCTGCATTCTAGCTACACTAGGATTACCTGATCTAGTATGCATTTCTTCCTCATCTCTACATTTCAGAATCCTTGTTTTCCTTCAAGGCACAGATCAATTATCACTTTGCATATGAAGTTTTTCTCTTTCTTGATTTCTCCTAGTTAATAGTTCTCCTCTCAAATCTCCTTGTTTTATACTTATTTGTGGACGTGTTTTCTCCTCCTAGGGGGCATATGAGCTCCCTGGGTTGAGGATGTTTCTTCTTTTTCTCTTGGTGGCTAGAATAATGTATAACACAGAGCAGACACAATAGATATTTGCTGAATTTAACTGAATTGAAAGAGGGGGATGTGGTTAAATGCTATAAAGAGGAAAAGAAATATGAGGAAAATAGAGAGATTGAGAGAGAAAGAGAGAGAGAGAGAGAGAGAGAGAGAGAGAGAGAGAGAGAGAGAGAGAGAGAGAGAGAGAGAGAGAGAGAGAAAGAGAGACACCAGCATTGGTGTTTAGGAGGTCATTGGTAACATCTGAGAAAGCATTTTCAGTTGAGTGGCGAGTGATGGAAACCAAATCATGAGGACACAATAAAAAACAATTTGAGGGGTATACAGCTAGATGACTCAGGGGATTGTGAGCCAGGTCTGGAAATGGAAGGTCCTAGGTTCAAATATAACCTCAGTCATTCCTGGGAAAGTCACTTACACACACTCCACCCCACCCCCAACCCCCATTGCCTAATCCTAGAATCAAAACATGAGGGTTTTTAAAATAATAATAATTTGAAGGATCTGAACATGTTTGTAGGCAAGCAGGAAAGTCAGTGGAGAAGAGGTTGAAGCTATACGAAGCAGACAGAATGATATCCAGAGAAGTCAAGCAAGAATAAAGCATTTGTTATACTATGCAGCAAGTACTAGGTATAGAAAGTCTAAAATAAAACAATTCTTGCCTTCGTGTAGTTTACATTCTATTGGTGGAGATGACATATAAATATAAAAGCATATACAAAATAAATAAAAGGCAATTGGAGAAGGATATCCCAAGAGGTAGGGAAATAGGAAAGAAAGGATTCAAGTTAAGAGATATCACTTGAACTGTGTTTCAAAGGTTCTAAAAGATGGAAGTGAGAAAGGTGTAATTTCTAGACATGGTCCAGATGCAGGAGAAATAGGAACGGTATAATCATGTGTGCCTGTGTAGGTTTATCTTTAGAGAGAAATGGGAGGTCTTCTTCCTCCCTGGTGGGAGGGCAGAAAGAAAAAGTAGATGATTCTGCACCAAAGTATTAAATATTGGAGGAAAGGAGATGAAGGAGCTCCAATCAGACTTGCAAAATGTCAGTGAAGTAAGACATTTGGGTCTGAGAACCTGAGGAAAAAGGGAAGGAAGACTTTGGTCCTGTGGCCACCATTACCAGCTTCACTCACAATCAAGGTTGCCTTCAGAGGACAATTCACATGTGAAAAGCCCTGGTGTTTCTGTGATTCTTGACTTCATACCAAGTGCAGACAGTGGAAAGAATTCCTCATTCTGAGCACACAGATTATGTCTCAAACATACTCAAAACTTTTTTTTGGCTGAAATTTATTTCACTTGGGAAAGAATACCAAGATAAGCTCTTATGGGCTTTCAACCACCACAGTAGAGCCTTGCTGGGCAAGGAGAAGTCTTGAAGGGCCTCTTCTGATATAGTGAGGAACCCCTGAGGGCATATCATAAATAGAAGTCTGTTATTTAAAGCTCCACTTTCTGTGGGTTTCATGCGGAAAATTGTTTTTGACTTACTTGAACAAATCGGGTTTGCAAACAGTTCAAAAATTACAAAATAAACTCAAACTCTACAGACTATACCCGTAAAAATGTTGTCTTTTTTAATTAGCTAGAACTTTATTTTTAAAACTTTTGCCCTTTGCATGTCAGAAATAATTCTCCTTCCTTAAAATGTTGTCCTTGGTCAGTCTGAAATTACAGAACTATGCTTCTTATTGATATAGATGGAGGACCAGTTAGTCTAAAAAAGATGTACTCAAGTCCTGCCACTGCCACATTATATACATGACTAGGTGAATAACTTAATCCCTCAGAATTGCTTGTGCCACTATGATTATGAATTACAGAGAAATTGGTGGAGGGACTTTCCACACAATAAGAGTTCTATCTCGTTCTCTCTCTCTCTGTCAGTCTCTCTCTGTGTCTGTCTCTGTCTCTCTGTCTGTCTCTCTGTCTCTGTCTCTGTCTCTCTGTCTGTCTGTCTCTCTCTCTATATATATATAGAGAGAGAGACAGATATATATATATATATATATGTATATATATATAGTGGTGCTTAAAACCAGTCTTGCTTGTGGATTCAATTTGATACCTCAAGATCTATTTATCTGTGGCATTTTGGGCTTCCAAACATGTTCATCTTGTTTGTTACTCCTGGGTGCATGGTATTCAAGAGTTAATCATCTATCTCAATCCATAGCTCATGAGCCCCCATTTCTATTGAATCTATTCTGGTCAGGTTAGAACAAATATTGGGACCTCATTGTAAAGCAAAGGATATTTACTTAGAACAAAATTAAAGGTAAATAAGAAAGAGCCAAATCAAGCAGCAAGCACTTTACAACCCATTTCCCAAGGTTACTACTTCCCATGCCACCAGAAACTACAGCCTATGAATTCCCTAACTATGTATTTTCAACACAGTAGGAAAGAGTCGGGGGCAATTCCACTCAAATACTAAATGTTTAGGGGTAGCATACATTTTTTTTAACCCTTACCTTCCACCTTAGAATCAATACTCAGTATTGGTTCAAAGGCAGAAGAGCGGTAAGGCTAAACAAATGGGGATTAAGTGACTTGCCCAGGATCACACAGCTAGGAAGTGTCTGAGGCCAGATTTGAATCTAAGACCTCCCAACTCTAGGTCTGGGTCTTAATCCACTAAGCCGCCCAGCTGCCCCCTTAAATGTTCTTTGCTTGCCATCTCCTTCTCAGTCTTGGAAAAGCAACTAGCATACATCCTCTCCTGACATCAGACTTGCTAACATCATGGCCTGGTTTCTGCCTTTCCCCTCCCCTCCTACCCTCTCCTCTCTGTCTCTCCCCTCTGTCAGTTCTTTTCTGTGTCTTTCTCTGCTCCTTTGTTTCTTTTGCAGGATCATACGTAGAAAAAACAATTGCTTGAATACATGGGTGGAGGGGATATGGCTGGGGAGGTAGACTCTAAATGAACATCCTAGTGCAAACATCAACAACATGGAAACAGGTTCTGATCAAGGAAACAAGTAATACCCAATGAAATTGCAGGAGGGCTGCGGGAAGGTTGGGGTGAGGGGAGGGAGGGAAATAACGTGATTCTTGTAACCAAGGAATAATGTTCTAAGTTGATTAAATAAATTAACTTTAAAAAATATATCTATACGCTGTCTGCCTTTTATCAGAGAACAAAAAAACTTCTTCCTAGCTGGGAGTTCTCATCCCAGGATGAATAGGCAGACACTAATTAGGGAAATTCTTCCTGCCACTAGGACTGGTGTAAACTAGACTACATTCCCATTTTCTCTTCCTTTGTATCTAGTCCTGCCAATTTTGTCTCCAATCTTCATCTTGAACAGCAAAAGATTCCCTTCCTTTCAAACTGGGCACACTAAAGGACAACATACAGGCTTCTTGTAGGTGTAGTTCCCAAAAGAGAACATTATCCAGATATACCCTTCCCATAACTCATCCTGTACTCAATGGAGTAAGGAGGACAGAAATCACAGTCATTCCGAGCCATCAAATGGACATACCTTCCAAGAAAGGAGAAGCAAATTTCCCACAGCTCCTGGGAGCTGTTACAGCTGAAATTGTTTCTTAAATTTAATCCTGGGCACTTTGGTTTAGAAACATTTCTTTCTGGGCCATTCATTTCCAATCCCAGTGCTCCCATGTTTATATCAAAGAATTGCCCCCAAAGTTCTTATTCCTGTAACTTAGTTTCCCAAGAAAAGGTTCTGGGTCCCAATGTCCCTTTTCAGTTTTTCAAGACCACCTTCTTACCTGTTTGAATGAAAGAATCTGAGCCTGAGAAAAATGCTGATGGGTAGAAACAAGAGGATAAATCTAACAAAGTAGAATTAACAGGGATAAACTTACATACCTAATTCCCCAAAATCAATCGCACAAATATAATACAGGTGGAGAATATGCCCCCATTTGGGGGGACAAATGTCTAGGTTTTCATGCCACAGGTCCTGGACAAAGCAGCAGTGTGACATGGTATCCAAAAAAGCCATTACAACCTCAAATGGCAATGATGGAAGCTCTCTCAAGTGAGAAGAGGGATAATCCAGCTAAAAACAAGCCCCAGTCATATTAGATCTAGAATACTGTGTTAGTCCCAGGAGTCATGTTTTAGGAGAACACAAACTAAAATATTGACTTGGGGTGGTTTGGGGCACTGGAAGCTGTGTCACATGAAGACCTGTTGAAAAAAGCAGGCATGTTTAGTTGGCAGAAGAGAAGATTGTGGTAGGATAGCAGGCAAGAAGATTGCTATTGGGTAACCAGGTGGTGCATCGGACCAAGCAATGGCCCTGGAGTCAGAAAGACTTGAGTTCAAATCCAGTCATATATAGTAACTAGCTGTTGGACCCTGGGCAAGTTGTTTAACTACTGTTCTTTTCAGTTTCCTTATTTGTAATATGGGGAGGATGGTATCAACCATCTCCTACTGTTGTTGCAATGATAAGATAATATTTGTAAAGTACTTATAAACCTTAAAATGCTCAATAAATGCTAGATATTATCCCCAAATCCAGAAGGTCATCATGTGGATGGAGGATTGGACTTTTTTGGTTTAGCTATGAGAGTCAAATTAGGTCTAGGGGACAAGAATCTCACAGAGACAGATTTTTAGATCAATTTAAACAAGGACTTTTAATTAATAGATTAAATAATGGAACAAAGTCCAGTAACAACCTTCTCATTACTAAATATCTTCAAGAAGAGGCTGACTAACATGGCTATAGAGGGCAAGTCATGAAATATGGAACCTGCCTCCTGACAATAAGGTGATGAACTCAAGGTGAAGAATGAGATACACTTTTGTACACGGACAAGGTAGAAATCTGTTTTGCTTGACTAGTATCAAATATGCTTGACTTTGCTTGTATCAAATATGCTAATTCTTATTTCATAAACAAGGGAGAGTGGAGTTATGAATAAGGTTACCAAAACAAGAAGAAAAGAAAAAAACTAAAAAAGAGAGAAAGGAAAGGAAAATGAATTAGCATTTATTAAATGCCTACTATGTGTCAGGCACAGTGCTAAATGCTTTTTGTTTTTGTTGTTTTTACAAACATCATCTCAAAAAAATAAAAAAAGTATCATCTCATTTGATCCTTACAACAACAACACTGTGAGCTAGGTGCTATTATTATCCCCATTTTACAGTTAAGGAAATGGAGTCAGAGATGAAGTGTATTGCTTAGGGTCACATACCTAGCAAGAGTTATTGGAAATATTTTTTTAATGCACAGATGACAATAGGAAGCATATAAGTGGAAAACACAAAGCAAGAAAGTTTTGAAAATAACATATTGAGGGGCAGGTAGGTGGCTTAGCAGATAGAGATTCAGGCCTGGAAACAGGAGGTCCTGGGTTCAAATTTGACTTCAGATACTTCCTAAATATATGACTGTGGACAAGTCACTTAAATCCAATTCCCTGGTTCTTACCACTCTTCTGCCTTGGAATTGATATTCAGTAGGCATTCTAAGACAGAAGGTATGGGTTTAAAAACAAAAAAGAAAGAAAAGAAAATGTTGAACTCGTTTACTTGAAGAGAGAAGCAAGCGAAAAATCACATGGTGAGGATTTGCAGCTGCATGCATAAATGTCTTTTTCTATTCTGCCTTGCATGTAGATTTACTCATCTTTTTCGGGGATTGTTAAATTAAGAATTTAAAAAAAGAGGCTGGTTGAACATTTGTCACAGATGTTATACAGAGAATTCCTGCATTTAGATTGAAATTTGGATTCAAGGACTTTTAAGATCCTTTCCTCTCCAAGTTTAAGATTCTAGCTTTCCCCTCTCATTTCTGAAGTCAGCAAATTTTAGCTTTGAAATTTGGGCAAAAAATAAACATGAAAAAGGTGATACACAAACGAACAAATCAAATCATTCCTCCAGTAGATAATTTTTCAATGTTTTCCCTGTGGCATCCATTGGGAACTCTGAGAACTATTTATTCCAGCTTCTGATCATAAACTTCCACTCAATGAGTCTCTGGAGATTTGTGACAGAAAAGTTGATGTAAACCTTCCGTGAAGACAAAATCTTTTCACGGAACATAGGAGCTGCTACTAACTGTACTAATAATGACTTAATATGATTTTAGTTTCGTTTTGATCCTGGGCTATACCTTAGAGAAGGAGTCATCAAAGACTTATTTTCTGTGTGTAAAGATGGTGACAAAATCTTTACTCCAAGGAAGGAAACACTACCCATGGTACTAAGTTTGTTGTACTTTATTTGTTTGGGGGGCAGTTTATTTGGTTTGATTTTTTTAAACTCTTATCTTCTGTCTAGAATCAATACTAAATGTTGATTCTAAGGCAAAGGAGTAGTAAAGGCTAGGCAATTAGGGTTAAGTGACTTTTGCCCAGGGTTGCCCAGTTAAGAAGTGTATGAATCCAAATTTGGACCCAGGACCTCCTGTCTCCAGGCCTGGTTTTCTATCCACTGAGTCACTCAAATGCCCAGAGTTTATTTGTATTTAAGAAACATAAATGGTTCTGGGAAAATGATTTTGGAGACAAGGTCCAAGTCTATTTCCTTCAGTAATATAGCCATGGGAAAGTTTCTGTGTTTTTTGCAAAGGGGTCCCCAATGAACGTGAATTATCTGATTTAACCAATACTACCTGGACAAGGAGCCTTTCTGACCAAGACACAACTTGAGATTCCTGACCACTTTGGGCCAAAGAGCAAAAAAAGACATTTTCATGAAAACCAGAGTGAATAGAGCCATTTCCCCCTTGGAATGAAAGAATATTGAGAGGCTCTGGGCACAAGGGAAGCCGAGGCAGAGCTGGCTTAACACAAACATGGCTTGCTGATTATAAAGACAGCCTCCTTCCCACCGAAGCCTTCCTCATCAGAGGAAGGTCAGAGAGACCAGGACCCTTTGGCTGCTGGATCTAAAGCAGCTGCTCTTCAGCTCATATTCCCTGAGCAGCAAGTTCTCTTTCCCACACGTCTCTGAGGTGAGAGGAATATGATCCGTGGTTTCCTGAGCTGTGAAATGAGGACAATAATAGCGCCCACCTCACAGGATGATGGTGCGGCTTCAATGACATAATGTATGGAAAGCCTTTTACAAACCCTATATTATTATACAATGTGTAATAATAATGGTATCTATTATCTCCTCATCTTTATCGATGGGTCTCGGACAGATGTGGTCTGGGGGAAAAACCATCATCTGGACTTTATTCTTTTCTGTTAAATGTCCCACTCTACAAGTGGATAAAATGACTGCTTTTTGGAGCTCAGTAGAAGTATTAGGATGCAACCTCAACCTTCAAAGCTTACTGAAAAGTAACCTCAAGGAGTAAATAGATGGGTCAGTAAATTGAGAGCCAAGCCCAGAGATGGGAAGTCCTGGGTTCAAATCTGACCTCAGACACTTCCTAGCTATGTGACTCTAGGCAAGTCTTAACCCCCATGACCTAGCCCTTACCATTCTTCTGCCTTGGAACCAATACTTAGCATTGATTCCAAGATGGAAGGGTTTAAAAAATAAAAGAAAAAGAAAGTAACTTCAAAATGGCCCCAGTAGTAGACAGGATCATGGGGATGACATGAGTGTGATTCTGTGCTCACCCTTATGAATCTGTTTTCCTCTGCTAGATCTCTGTATAATGTTTAAAGCTTTTCATTGCCATGTACCTGGAAAGTATAAATATAAAGTAAGGTGACATTTCTGAAAAAATGTTATTCCTAAGCTTTTATGGACCAGTGTTGTTTTGGAGAGATTGTGAGCAACAACAGTTCAGGTTGTGATAATTCTTTGGTATGAGTAAGTATGGTTTTTTGGGAGTTATCTGGGATATCTCAAGGACTGTATTTGTAGTAAGGGGATTTGTAGCTGGTCAGACCATGAAATATGATAGGGAGCTTGTCACATATAATCCTAGTCACCAGATGGGGTCTAGGTGGGTATGCACAAGATGTTCATTTTTTATAGCCTTTGATGATGTGTTGCACAGTTTTCTACCATTTTCCTATATCATTTACATTGATAACCGTGTCTGGGTTCCTTCAGGATAATCTTTATGTAATTTATTTTTTTTAACCCTTACCCTCCACCTTAGAACCAATAATGTGTATTGGTTCCAAGGCAGAAGAGCAGTAAAGGCTAGGTTAAGGGACTTGCCCAGGGTCATAAAGCTAGGAAGTGTCTGAGGCCACATTTGAATCCAGGATCTCTCATCTCTAGACTGGCTCTCAATCAACTGAGCCACTTACCTGCTTCCTCTTTCATTTCTTTTGGCAATAATCTGATCCTGAATTGCCATCATAATCTCATTTCCATAAGCAAATCTTCTGTTTAATTCTTCTTTGCTGACATGTTATTGAGTTCATGTAGCTGTTGCACATGAAGGAAACTTTGGATTCCATTCCTGGATCTTATCCATTTCATAGGAACCATTCAGAGGTAACTGCTTTTGGTTCTATATTCTTCAAAACTCAATGGTGTAGGGGGCAGCTGGGTAGCTCAGTGGATTGAGAGCCAGGCCTAGAGAAGGGAGGTCCTAGGTTCAAATCTGGCCTCAGACACTTCCCATCTGTGTGACCCTGGGCAAGTCACTTACCATTGCCTAGCCCTTACTGCTCTTATGCCTTGGAGCCAATACATAGTATTGACTCCAAGATGGAAGGTAAGGGTTTAAAAAAGAAAACAACAACAACTTGATGGTGTGTATCTGCTCACCCTTGATTATTGCTCAATGAAGTAATATCTGCTTGTTTGAGAAATACTTTTGTAGGTTTATGTCGTGTGATATGAGATGAATCATTTTTTCTGCTTTTTTTTCCTAATGAAGTTTTAATCTTTTCATAGCTACCTTAAGGTAATAGGCCCTATGCTTTCTTAATGTATAGTTTTTGTTAAGATACTTTTTCCAATCTGTTACAGCCCATTTTGCAATTCCATTAAGACTGATATTCGTATTATATTGGTAAATGTGACAGTAAAGAAAAGTGATAAATGTTGGAGAAGGTGTGGCAAAATTAGGACACTAATGCATTGTTGGTGGAATTGTGATCTGATGCAACTGTTCTGGAGAACAATTCAGAATTCTGCCCAAAGGGCTACTACAATGCATATCCTTGGATCCAATACAACTACTACTAGATCTATATCCCAAAGAGATTATAAAAAAGGGGAAAGGACATACATGCACAAAAATATTTATATCAGTTCTCTCTGTGGTGGCCAAGAATTGGAAATTAAGGGAATGTTCATCAATTGGGGAAAGGTTGAACAAATTTTATATGATGGTGATGGAATACTACTGTAAGATGATTTCAGAAAGAGCTGGAAAGACCTTCATGAACTGATGCAGAGTGAAATAAGCAGAACCAGAAGAACACTCTACACACTAACAGCAACATTGTGGAATGATCAACTGTGAAAGACTTAGTTACTCTCAGCAATTCAGAAGGGCTTAAAACAAAGAATGCTATCTACCTACAAAGAAAGAATTATTAGAGTCAGGATGCAGATCAAAGCATATGATTTTTTGCTTTAATTTATTTGGCTTTTTCTAGTTTGAGTTTTATATGAATATTCTCTTAAAAATGAATAATATAGAAATATAATCTCCATGATCATACATGTATAACCCAGATCACATTGCTTATCAGCTCTGGGAAGGGTGAGGGAAGAAAGGAAGGGTGACAATTTGGATCATATCACTTCAGAAAATTTATGTGAAAAATTGTTATTACATGTAATTGGTAAAATAAAATATCTTTACAAAGAAAAAAATAAAGCTGACATTGCATCAGTGCTCAATGTTTTTAGTATATTCTACCCATTCAGCTTTGATTTTAAGATGCCAATAAGTCTCTTACCATATTTAGCCACAGCCTTTTTCTTCGACATCTTTATGCATGATATGTCTTCTCTGGATGAAAACAAGGTATGTATGAGTTTCACCTTCATCCATTAGTTCACTGTAGCCTCCAGATTAAAATTCAAAGCTTTCAGCCTAGCTCCTAGAGGAGCATTAATATTATTATACTTGTATAAATGACATTTTCATCTTGTTGGAGAAAGATTCCATAAGATGGAACTATTTAATGTGTTTTGGTGAAGTCATACAATATAATTCCATCCATATTTATCAAATGAGTAATAAGATGTTTTAGGTTGACTGATTTTTTAAATGAAAAACCATATTTGATTATATTTAAGGAAAATAGTGATGGATTTAAGGCCAAGCAAAGCTATTACAAGCCTAAACTGTCCCTCTCGGAGGTGAACTGTTCTTCACATTATCATGTTGGTGGTAGAATGAAATATCTATCTAGTTAAAGAAGTTTTAGGTTACTTAGCTTCCTAAAGAGTATTCAGTTCTGCATGATGAAGAAAAGTAGGCTTCTGAATCGATGCTTTATGCAACTAAAAGTATATGATAATATATAATAAGCATAATAACAATATATATCTTAGAAAGACTTGGAAAAAATAAATTTTACAGCTCTACCAAAAGACCCAAGAAACTCTACATAAGGGCAGGGACTCACTATGAGCACTTTTTCTCTGACTAAAAACCCCAAACTCTTTTTTTAAAATAACATTTCCCCCAATTGCATGTAAAATTTTTTAACATTCTATTTTTAAAATTTTGAGTTCCAAATTCTCTCCCTCCATCCCCGCTCCCTGAAACAGTTAAGCAGTTTGATATAGATTTTACATGTGCAATCATGTAAAACATTTTACATGTTTTACATATAAATCATTTTGTAAACCTCATTTATATATAATCATTTTGTGGAAGAAATCTCAAATAAAAAAAGGAAGAAAATGAAATATAGTATGTTTTGGTCTGCATACAGACTCCATTAGTTCTTTCTCTGGAGGTGGGTGGCATTTTTCATCATGATCCTTTGAGATTGTCTTGAATCCGTGTATTGCTAAGAATAGCTAAGTCATTCACAACTGTTCATCAAAAGATATTGTTGTCACTATGTACAATGTTCTTCTGGTTCTGCTTCACTTCACTTTGCATCAGTTCGTGTAAGTCTTTCCAAGTTTTTCTGAAGTCACCCTGTTCATCACTTCTCACAGCACAATAGTATTCCATTACAATTATATACCACGATTTGTTCAGTCATTCCCCAATTGATAGACATCCATTCGATTACTCTTTGCTACCATAAAAAGAACTGCTATAAATATTTTTGTACAAATATGTCTTTTTTCCCTTTTTAAAATCTCTTTGGGATACAGATCTAGTCGTGATACAGCTAGATCAAAAAGTATGCAGTTTTAGAATCCTTTGGGTTTAGTTCCAAAAAGTTCTCCAAAATGGTTGGGTCAGATCACAATTCCACCAATAGTATATTAGTGTCCCAATTTTCCCACATGGCCTCTAACATTTATCGTTTTCTTTTTCTGTCATATTGGCCCTTCTGATAGTAAACCCTACACTCATAAAAACACTTATGAAGCCTCAAGCATCCATTAGTTATGAGAGTGAATTGGTGAGAGGAAGAACTAAATGAAATAACATTGGAAATACTATTTCAGTTAGGAGCCTTGGGTTTGAATCTTTAATCCCTACTAGTTGTATGACTTTAGGAAACTGACTTTCTCTCTCTGAGACAAAGAAATGCTCTCACATGCACTAGCTACCTTTCAGGGTTGTTGTGAAGAAAGAATTTTTAGGTTGTTTAGTGCTAGATGAATGTGAGCTTTCCACACAAACTGAAAAAAATAACTATAAAGACTTGCAGATGGTGGTTGAAGGGTATCATCTTCACAAACCAAAGACAGAAGATTATTAGTGATCTAGTCTGATGGGAGGCAATATATTATAGTGGAAAAAAGATCTGGCTTGAGAGCAAGTAGGGTTTCTAAATCTTACTCTGCATTACGGTCCCCTTTGGCAATCTGATAAAGTCTATGGATTCCTCAGGAAATTGGTATTTAAATAATTGAAGGAAATGCTAAATTTTAGTTAGTGGTCAGTAAAAATAATGATGTAATTTTTCCTCATTCTCCTGGTTCAAGGATTGCCTAGAATCAGATAACTTCAGTTCAAATTGCAATTCAGCCTATTATTAGATGTTTTGGGGAAAGTCACTTAATCTCTGTGGGCCTCAGTTTATCCTCTGAGATTGAACTCAACATCTAGGTGCCTAGGGTAGCCATAACCAGACAATGATTTGACCCTGTAGTTCTGGAGCTGAAAGCTCATTTTCTGAGCTTCCTCGCTATGAATGCCCAATGCATTTCACATAGTTCAAATTAAATTTCTTTTAGTGCTGTACCATTAGGAAACAAGTTGTGACATTCAATTTCTATTCTTTTTTGTTTCTTACAGTAGGATGTATATGTTATACTATAGACAAAACATATCTAAATTGTCAGTTGGATAACATATCCCTTGGAAAAAAGTGATCACAGAGGCCAGTGGAAAAATTTTAAACTACTTGCCAATAACAGGTTAATCATTCTGCCTGATGCTGCAGAGCTGCTGACACAAAGTGAAAAAGCAGAGAAAAAGCAGATTACAGAACTTCATTCCAACCAGATGTCTTTAGAGTAAGGAATCAGGAGGTTAGTAAGCTCAACTGGAACAATTCATATAGGCAGTTCTGGTCTAGAAGCAACCTTACTTAGTTTATTACTTACAATACAAATTCTCCTAGCTTCCTAAATGGACTCTGGAGTAGCCGGGACCAAAACCAAAGACTCATTCAACTGATACAGATACCTGTGAACTACCTTCTCCCTAAAATGACCCAAGGAAAGAAAGAACAGGGGTTTCATTGCCATTGACCAATATACCACTTCTTCCTACTTTAGTTGCACCCATTCTTCCCTCGCAAGTCATGCCTTCATCACATTCTGCTCACTGCCACAGACTAGCCTGATCTAGGATATACCAGCTCTTATTCCATCATCTTCTAATACTCTAATATTGCACTCCCAATCAGAGGTTCTTAACATGTGTGTGTGTGTGTGTGTGTGTGTGTGTGTGTGTGTGTGTGTGTGTGTGTGTGTGATGGACCCTTTTGGCAATCTGGAGAAGTCCATGGGCTCCTGAGAATAATAATGGTTTTTAATAAATGAAACATACTAAATTTCAGTTAGACGTTAGTGGAAATAAAGATGCAATTTTCCCCCATTCAAGCTCACAAATCCCCTCAAATCTATCCAGAAGACTCAAGTTAAGAATCTTTATCCTGAATACTCTAGCAAAACTGTTTGTACAATTAGCCTTCACCTAGTTCAGCTGTTTTTCAAAGGCTTAATTGCAGAGTCTCATGGATACAGAATTGGACTTGTAGTTAGGAAGGCCAGGGTTCAAATCCCACCCCTGACACTCAGCTATTTTGCCATAGGCAAGGCATATATCCCCTTTGAGTCTTAATTTCTTCATCTCTCAATGGTAGTGCTTACTTCTCAGGGTCCTTGCAAGGCTCAAATGGTAGTGTATTATAAAGTACTTTGCAATCTTTGAAGTGCTAAATCTTAGTTATTATGATCATCATCCTCATCCTGGGAGCACCTTGCATGAGGTACCACCTGAGCCTTCCTCTTTGTTGCTCTGCACTCCCCTACACTTTGTACAATACCACTATCAAATAGAAGTAGTTAGAAAAGATTGCTGCTCATAGCACAATGGACAATCTTTTCATCATTTTCCAGGATAGGGATAGATTCTGGCCCACAAGTTTCTCTGCTGTTATCTGGCTAACATCCCATCCAGAAGAACACTGGATACCTAAGGCTGACAACTCATGAAAACAAGTCAGTGACTGCCATGGACAGCAAGGAGCCCCTTCTAAATCTAGAGCCAGGAGACATGGTTGGTTCCTCTGCGGTTATACATATTCTTCAAAGACATCATATTCATGCTATTCACAGACATCATGGAAAACAACATCTCTTGAATTCAGACTTATTAAGGGAAGGTCCAGTTTAAAAGAATGAAAAGTCTAAATGAGACCATTTATTCATTCAACACATATTTATTAGGACCCCTTATGATGAAAAACAACATATAATGTGATTATAATCTTGTAAATGAACAAAAACAATAAAAACAAAGTTGAATGATATACAATTACAATGGTTAATTTTCATCCCGGAAAAGAAATGAGGAAATATACCTCTGTCCTTTTGCTGGGGAGATGGGAAACTACTAGTAGAGAATGTTGAATATGTTGACAGATGTGGTTCCTGTGCCAGTTGGTTTTGCTTAACTGTTTTTCTTTGTTACAAGGAAGGAGGAGCATGTTGGGAAATGACTGACATAAAAACAAAAGACATCAATGGAACTTTAAAACAAAAATAAAAACAAAGAAGAATGGCCAAAAAAAGAAAAACAAAAGAGACAATACTCTATTATCTAAGCTGTCCCCTCTTTCTTTATGGACTATCACTCCCACAGCCATCTCAAGCATCTTTGATCTTTCTTTCTCCATTGGCTCATTCCCTTATATGGATACCTTATCTTGAAAACAAATTTTGATTGACTGGCTACTTCCCTCTTCTTATTATCTTTTTCTTTCTCTCACAGCCAAACTGGATCATAGAAGCTTAGAGTGAGAAGGGATATTAGAGAGAATCAAAGTAGGGATCTGATTGGCACCAAGGGGCCATCTGGCATGTTCTAGAATGCATCTAGTGATAGGCAATGTGGTAGACCATGGGATGAGATATCCTCTCTGTTCTTCACAGGTTATTCAGACTCTTCTCTCCATCATGAAGCCTTCTCTTGACCAAGTGATTTCTCTCTTATTTGAGCCAAATTTAAGGGTGAAAAGCTGAAAATATCTCTAGAGATAACTGAATATAACCCATTCAGTTTCTAGATGAGAAAATGAAGAGAAGTCGAGGGGGACATATTGTCCAAAGTCCCACAACTAGTGGGGGAGATTTAAACCCAGCTCTTCTAACTCCTAACCCAATACTCTTTGTACCATAACAATTTTCTTTCTTTTTTTTTTCTTCAAACCTTTACCGTTGGACTTAAAATTGATACTAAGTATAGGTTCCAAGGCAGAAGAACAGTAAGGGCTAGGCAATTGGGTTTAAGTAACTTGCTCCGAATTGTACAGCTAGAAAGTGTCTGAGGTCAATTTTGAACCCAGGTCCTCCCATCTCCAGGTCTGGCACTTTATCCACTGGGCTACATAGGGGCCCCTGTACCACAATTTTCACATGCACTTATCCTAATTTGTATTATAATTATTTGTATACATGTCTTACTCAAACTATTAAAGAATATGCTTTGCAAGAGCAGGGCCAAGTCTTTTTATCTCTCCCCAAACCAAGCACACAAACTGGCTTACACAAAGTACTCAATCTATATTTAATAAATAAATTAATGAATTCCATTTTTGGACCCCTTAAATTAGTAGTGAACCCTTCCCTATACAGTACTCAATTCCAACTCCCCATAACATTTATTAAACTAAATTTTCCTTGAAGCTAGTACTCTGGGTTATCTTTACCATTTTCAGCAGAAGTATCAAGTGTGCTAAATAAAAGTGGGGGGAGGGAGAGAGAAAAGTAGAGAGAGAAAAAGAGAGAGAGAAAGGGAGAAAGGCGGGGGAAGACCTTTGGATATTTGCATTCTCTCTACAAAGAACATGAATTAGCTCCAATGGCCAGGTCAGTAGACTTGTCCCCAGATTTTAAGTTTCCCCTTCCCTTCAGTCTCTACTCCCGGGATTGCACACAACAGACCTATGATTTGACCACATCACACTGAAGGGAAACACTCCAATTTGTTGCAAATATATCTTGTTCAGGCTCCAGCAGGATCCAAGGGGAGAGAGAAAAGTAATTGTGGTTTTATCCTAATGTGGGCCAGATCCTCAGACATGCCCAGGGATCACAGCGTTTGTAGGGACACAGATCATAAATGAAAGTTGGTATCTTATAGTTGTGAATCATTCCCTAGGAAAAGAGATCTTGTGATGGATGAAAGTGAAGAAAATCATTGAAATTAGATGCCCTCTTTGATAAAGACCCTCAGGCAAGTTCCTCTGGTCCATTCCAGTACTCCTCATACCCACAGCTAGGAGTGAATAATCTTTAGGAATCAAAAAATCTCAGATTAGGAAGGAACCTCAGAGATCATTTAATCCAACCAATTCTTTGATTTGGAAACCTTGAAAAAGGTGTGTATGGGAGGATGAGGGGGAGGGAGGAACTTTCTCCCAGGAGAAAAAAAAAGAAAAAGAAAATTAGAGGGGAAATGGAAACCATATGCAATAATTAGCCTTTGATGACTATTGTTTTTATTGCAGTATTTGCAGTTGCTTTGCTAGGATACAGACATAAAACGATATAGTCCATAACTCAAGTTTGCCCATAAAATGATTGGGCCTGGTACAGTAAGTATAAAAGTGTCTCGTTCACACAGTAATTACCATTTTGTGCCCTGAATTTAACTTGGGATTTCCCCCCCTTTTTTTCTTTTTTAAACAAATGAAGCTGACAGCTGCTAAACTGCTGAATCCAGCATCTTTATGTTGGCCTGTTTATGCAATTCAAGCCAAAACTCAAGCCCATCAGCATTACAATAAAACAAAGGAAGTTATGCTTTCTGGATTGGGTCAGAAATGTCAAGCAGGTACAGAGAGGCCTCACATTGAGAAAAGGCACTGGGGGGCATAAAGATGGCATCCATCAACTAAATAGGGGGAGGGAGGTTGAAGACCTTGCTACCAGTTTTTAGGAGGGACAAGATAGCTTGGCATCACTCCTGGGCCACATACCTGATGATATAACTAACCCTCTGTAAGCTGACCAACACCAACTCCTCAGGGTGTCTCCAATCAGGATCTGTACCCTCACAGAAATGTGGCTTCACCCACTCCTTTCTCACCCACACTTCCTTTCTATTTTGGAACCAGAAGTGTTATAGGGATATGCATTCTTTTGGGTCACCCAATTATAATAATTCAATTCCTTTGGAAGTTTGGCTTTTTTCCTCCAAAAATCTTCCTAATATGTAAATTTTGTTAATACAATTGGAGACTCTGGGGATTTGGGAAACTGGAAAGCCAACAGCTGAGGTCAATAATTCTAATGAGGTACCAGGCATTTTCCTACTCTGAGACTACCTGTAGGCAAAAGATAAAAGCAGGGAAAACAGTAAAAGTCACAAGAAGCATATTCCAGATGTTAACTCTTATTGGAACGTAACTTTCCTTCATTGCTTGTCAGTCTAGAGAGGAGAACTAGGTGCTTAGGATATGTGGGGGAAAGAAGCCACAGATGGTATCTTTCCTAGGGCCAGGGATTTCTTTGAGGTGCCCCCCAAATCACAATAATCCTAGAGTGGGGACCTCAAGGACCATCCAGACCAAAGAATACCTATACAAGCAGCCCTTTAAAGTAGACAGTCCTACAAGCTGTGGCCTGAAGATCTCTAGTATGGGTGAACTCTACCTCTGAAGGTGTTCCATTTTACTTGTGACCAGTTCTAATTGTTAGAAAGTTTAGTCTATTTCTCTGCAACTTCCACTGATTATTTCCAGTAAGGATCTCCCTTCCCAACTAAATTAAAAAAAAAAGTCTAATCGTCCTTCCTTGTGTCAACCCTTCAGATACTTAAAGAAAATTATTGTCTTTTTTCTTCTTCAGTTCAAACATTCCCAGTTCTCTCCTATGATCCTCACAAGCCATGATGTAGTGCAACGCTTAGAGTAAATAAGATCTGCATTCGAAGTCTCCGACACTTACAAGCTATGTGATCAGGGACAAGTCACTTAACTCTTCTGAGCTTTGATTTTTCCATCCATAAAATGGGGAAAATAATATTTTCAGCACCTATCTCAGAGGCCTACTGTGACATTCAAATGAAAGAATACATGTCAAGTGCTTTGAAAACTTTCAAGCACTCTGTAAATACCATTGGTGTTGATGAAGAAAGGTTTGATGATAATCACGATAATCTCTGGAACCCTCACCATTCTAGTTGCATGCATCTCTGGACATCTTTCAACTTGTCAATGTTCTTCCTAAAGTATTTTTACTGTGCTGAAGCTTCAGACAATCTAAAAGAAGGGACCAAGTTGCTTTATAGGAAATTGGTGGGGAGAGGGAGTCTATTACCATTTTATACAGGTGACATTTAAGTAGGGGATTAAAAGAAAAGTTGAGGCAGTTTCTGCCACTGTTGAATAAAAGATCAGCCACAATATATTGTCTTTGGTCTTATTAGAACTTCCAGTGAATAATAATTAAGGAAATATACAAATCAAAATAACTCTGAAGTACCATCTTATACCCATCAGATTAGCTAAGATGGCAAAGGAGGAAACAATCAATCCTCAAGAAGCTGGGGGGAAACAGGTATACTAATACACTGTTAGTGGAGCTGTGAGCTGGTCTAATTATTCTGGAAAACAAATTGGAACTATACCTTCAAATCTATTAAACTGAGCATACCCTCTGACCAAGTGATACCGCTTCTAACTAGGTCTGTACTCTTAAAGAGACCAAAAAAGAGGGAAAAAAACCTATATGTAATATATACATATATATATATAATATAGTCATTCTTTTGTAGAAACTGAGAGGATAATCAGAATGAGGAAAGGCTAAACAAGTTATAGTATATGAATGTGATGGAATCCTATTGTGCCATAAGAAATGATAAAGGGGATGGTCTTGGAAAGACATGAACTGATATAAGAGCGAAGTAAGCAGAACCAACAGAACAATTTATACAATAACAATAATAGTATAAAGATAAACTCTGAAAGTAACTAATCTAGTTACTAGTTGCTAACAAACTAGTAACTAATCAATACGATGACTAATCATGATTCCAGGTGACTAACAAAAAACAAATACTATCCACCCCCAGAAAGGAAACTGATGAACTCAGAACACCAGTTAAAGCATCTGCCCTTCTCTTCCCTTCCTTTCTCCTTTACCCTTCTTTCCCCTCTTGTTTCCCCTTCCCTTCTCTTTTCTTTCTTTTAACATAGCTAATGTAGGAATTTGCTTGGCCTGACTCTACCTATCTGTAATGGATTCTGTTTTTCTTTCCTTCTTATTGTGTGTGGGAGAGTAAGGTGAGAGGGGAAGATTTTAGAACTGAAAATAAAATAAAAGCGAATTAAAAAAGATAATCAGTTAAATGAACTCTGGAAGGACCCAACAGAACTTTCCCTTTTTATATGTCCTAGGTCCCCTATCAGTGTCCCTTTTTCTCTTTGCCTCCCAAAGCATTTTGTGTATTATGGATATATTTGGTACCTGCCCCAGGGCTGGAGGCCAATTTACCAGAAGTCCCTGATGAAACTATAATTCAGATCAGCCTGGGCAACATACCAGACAACATGAACAGATATATTCCCCCACCTCTCCAGGGACACTAGAGATAATCCAGGATGAAACACTACCATTGTTCGGCAGGGAGTGCTGTGTTGATGAGGCAGTTTGGAAAATATGCTCTTGTTCATTTCCATGTTGACTGTTCAAATACAAGACAGGTCTTTGCCACCCCCAAAGTAACTTCCCAGATTTTAATAGCTGTTTCATATCCTGTACTGGTGGCGTTCTCCACTGCAAAGTTACTATTCAGTCCTCAACAAACCATCTTTAGAATTCCCAGATGAACGAGAATGAAAGAACAGCCATCAAATGATCAACAATGTGAATTCTTTTTTTGTTCTACACTGACAATTCTCAAATCTACCTAACCTGCCCTTAACTTCTCTGTTGATCTCCAATGTCACATCTCCAACTACCTTTCAGATATCTCAAACTGGACGGCCAGTAGACATTTTGAATCCAGCATGTCTAAAATGGAGCTCCTATTTCCCCCTAAGCCTTCTCTATTACTGTAGAGGACAACACTATTCTCCTAGTCCCTCAAGCTTGAAACTCGGGAATTGTCTTCAACTCCTCATTACCTTTCACCCCCGCCCGCCCCTTATAGAATAGCGCCAAGTTTACCTCTTAACGCCAGCCACGTCTTTCCTCTGACACTGTCAACGACTGTAACGCAGGCCCACATCAACTCAAGCCTCGATTTCTGCAATAGCCTGCTGGTGGTTCTCTGCCTCTGTCATCTCATCCCCCATGCAGACACTGAAATGATTTTCCTAAAACAGAAGTCCAACTCTAGAACTCCCACCCCATTCAATAAATTCCAGTGGCTCCCAGTTGCCTCAGATACAAAATCCTCTGCCTAGCTTTCAAACCCTTCATAGTCCAGCTCCCTCCTTCATTTCCAGTCTCCTTACACATTGCCTTCTGCCACATACTCTGCCATTCAGCGACACCAGGCTCCTGGCTGTTCCACAAATGAGGCACTCCATCACTGAGGTCTAGGCATGTTCTGCTCTCATTTGATGCTCTCCCTCCTCATCTCTACCTACCAGTTTCCTTGGCTTCCTTTAGTACCAACTAAAATCTCATCTTCTATAGGAAGCATTTCTCAAACTCTCTTGATTCTATAGTGCCTTCTCTCTCTTAATTATTTCCTCTTTATGCTGTATGGAGTTGTTTGTGGGTGATCTCCCTAGTTAGACTGTGGGCTCCTTAAGATCAAGGCCTGCCTTTGCCCTTCTTTGTATCCCCAGCACTTAGCACAGTGCCTGGCACATAGTAGGTGTTTAATGACTATCTACTGATGAACACATTGACTTCCAGTCAGGAAGACCTAATTTCAAGCCTTGGCTCTGAAGTATGCTGGCTCTGTGTAACCCAGGGGAAATCGCTTAAACTTTCAATCCCCTAGGTAACTCTCTAAGACTATAAATAGCACAGCAGTTCTTTAGATGAATGAAATGATAGGTCCTGGCCAAATAAAAATTTAAGAAACAATAAAACAAAGAAAACTACTATGGACATTATACCCAAGAAAAGGCTGTAGGAAAAAGCACTATACCTTAGTATGATCCCAAAAAGGGGGCATAGGAGGAGTATTTAAGAGAAGAAAAAGGCTCATAAAATCTAGTGCCCAGAATCAGGTCTTACACTACAGGATGCCCTGAAGGATTAAATTAAAGTAGTCTGAAGCCTCCTTGTGGTGTGTAAGTCATCCTTTGCTCTTGAATATAATGTCCAAAGAGTACAAGCTCTGGCTGATCCTTCCAATCTGGAAAGGTTTTGAGCTCTGGGCAGGTGACAGATGGTATGTCTACTCTTCAAGAATCAATCCAGGTCAGATGAACTGAGGCTCATTAGCAGAGAGTTGGCCACTGGGTAGTTATTTGTTTTGTTCATAGAAATTCTTGCAGTATAGAAAGGTTGCCCTCAGCTTCTGTGGCAGGGATATCAACATTAATAAAATCACTTTTTTTTGATGTACCAAATTAAAATAGCTCCCCTTCACATAGCACTTTAAGATTTACAATTTGAATTCCTCAAGTTGAACAAAGATTATCCCCACTGTACAGATAAGGAAATGGAAGCTCCCCGAGATGACACAAATTACCCAGGGTCACTTAAATGTCATGGTCAGGACTCAAACCCAGCTATCCTGATCCTGAAACCAAGGCCACATTGCCTCCTGAAATGATCTCACATTGATCTGAGAAAAATCTTAAGAGATGGTTCTGCTAAGAAGGGGGTGGGGTGGGGAGTTATGGCATGCCCAGATGAATTCCTCTGAACTCAAAGAAGGCCAACAACCTCCTATACATTAATAGCCTACTGTTCCATCAATTCCCTAGCTCCACTTTGATACTTACTTATCTGGCACCTAATCAGATTTTTTAGAACAATGAGTATCCTTGCTCCTTATTTCCTGATTTCAATCCTGCTAAGCATTCAGACCCAAAAGTAATTTGCCCAGGTCTGTTGTGAGTTATCTAGATAGAGCTAACTTTGTCAACTCAAAGCTAAAGTGAGGACTTCAGAGGTCTATTAGCCAACCACAAAGCTTGAAAAAAAAAATCAAATTCCTATTGTTGTTCTTGCCTTTACTATACATACCCTCTGCCTCAGAAGCTACCAGAGAGATCCTGCCCATAGAAGGAGTTCATGAAGTGTTGGCTGGAAAGAATGAATTGATATTCTTATCTTCTCTTCCTTATCTGTCTCCTTTCACAAGGTCCAAAATGAATTAGACTTCTCCATAACTTACAAAACTGGATGCAAATTAAACGTCTGATTCTTCAGCCACTAAACTCTTAGATAAAGATGCAGACTTCATGTAAATTCCCCATATTTATCACCAAATAATGCTGCCTTTTGGAGTCTCTTTTTAATCCCAAAGAATCACAGGAAGGCAAAGATGGAAGGGACCATAGGAAGAAGCTGAAGTCCAGAAAAGTTAAGTGACTTGCCCAATGCTATAAAGCTTTCAGAGAGAGCAGCCTTACCTAGAAACTTTGGATAAGTGGAAAAGGAACTGGGTTTGAAGTCTGAGGATCCAGGTTCAAATTCTGGCTCTAATATTTACTGCCTGTGTGACATTGGGCAAGTGAAGGACTTGTATTTGATGACCCTGAAAATTCCTTCTAGCTCTAAAACTATGATCCTATGGACCCAGGTCTGATAGCTCTAAGTTCAATGCTTTTGCCATGATACCATATTGTCCTAATTCTTCTTTTTCTTCTGAATCAGGACTGCAGTTATGTTGGGTCTAATGGTGAACATGCAAGAAAAAGTAGTAACCACTACAAATAAAGGAAGGAAACAGAAAGGAAGGTAGTACTTGCTATTTGTAGGGAAAAAGGTACAAAATAAACTAGTTTGCAAATGTGGGCCAGATGAACCTTCAAACCAGCACTGGGAGGGGAAGGATGGAGCCTTCAAAGCCTTTTCCCTAAGTCCACAGTTAGGACCAATTTCATGCCTTGTTGCACAGCTTAAATAAATAGGAATATTTTTCTTGAGTGTAATTGGCTTCTAACAGGGCTTGCCTATTTGCACCCAGGCCCTGCTCAGTCTATTCAAGCTCATTTAGTGGGCCCTATCCTATAGGGGCAGCTAACTTTGTAAAGAATACATGCCCATTGATCTGAAATAAAGGGTTTCTTTACATCACTGGAGAGAAAACCAAACATTTCTGAACATTAGAGGTTGATGCATCTGGGTAAGTTCTGGTTTGAGTTAGGATCCTTGAGATTTGTTTATATTTTCAGAAAGTCTCAGATGTGTACAGATTTTATTTTCTTTCACTAAGCTGAGGGTTGATATGAATTAGGTAAAACTGTTTGAAATTATCTTTGGAAAGGAAATCTGGCCCATCCATCAAAGGCCCACTTCCAAAACCACCTCTTCTCTGAACCCATTGCTGATGTCCTCTTTTCACACGGGCTGGAAGGATCTCTCCCAACTGAGACCCTATGACACAATACTTATTTTTTTCTCATGACTCTTATCTCATTCTGCCTTGCATTGTGGAGGTAATAATTAGTTCCTATTTCTATAGTACTTTAAAGTTTACAAAGTATTTTCCTCCAAATGACCTATTAGAAGTCAATGTCTCCATTCCATTACTTACTCATATCGAAATTGCCAACAAGTAAAACCCAAGTCTCATGTGACCCCAAGTCTAATGCTCCTTTCAGGATATGATTCTCTCATTGTGATATCATATCTCCCATTTTGGATAGTGAGCTCTGAGAGCACAAAGGCTGTCTTAGGATCACAGGATCGTAGATTTAAAATCAGAAAGGCCTTCAGAGGCTATTGAACAAAACACAGTTTCATAGCTGAGGGACCCAAGGCTCTGAAAGGCAAAGTGATTTGCACAAAGACACAAAAGTAGAAAGCATGGTGGGAAAAGGTGAGGAGATTTGAACTCTGGGTCTTCTGACTCATTGTGCTCTTTTCACAGTACAGTATTGCTTTTTTTTTTCTTCTCACCTTTGCTCACATAGCACTGAGTACAGGTACTGAGGAAGCATTTGTTGAATTTGAAAAAAACAGAACAGGACAACAGACCAAGCAAAAGAAAAGGAGCAGGAAATTGATGAGTTCCCCAAAACATCTTCTCCATCTGGGATTCTGCAAAGTGTAAACATTCAGAGGCCAAACCCCTACCTCCCTGATCCAGTAAACACAGGAGGGTTCTCTGGGAACAGACATTTCATTTATAAACAAGGACAAGGAATAAAGCATCTGGCCTATACTTTGCCCAGGAGCCACAGTAGACAGGTATGACCCCTTCTGGCCCATTCACAGAAGCCCATCTCAGAATAACATTCAAAATACCACCAGACCTTATTTTCTTTATTAGTATTTCAATAGATGTGACCCTGATTTTTCTAGGATAGCAACCAGGGCACATCAGTTAAGAAACTGTTAAGTACTTTATTAGAAATTATTGGTATTTTGTACCCCTAATATATGTTATCAAGAAGAACATATTTCACTATGGAAATTTCTTCCAGGAATTATTTTTTTAAACACTTACCTTTCATCTTATTATTACTGTATATCGGTTCCAAGGCAGAGGGGGGGGTAAGGGCTAGGCAATGAGGGTTAAGTGACTTATCCAGGGTCACATATCTAGGAACATAACTAGGAATTTGAACCCAGGACTTCCCACCTCTAGACCTGGCTCTCAATCCATTCAGTCATCTAGCTGCCCCCAGGAATTATTTTTATAACCTGTTTGAACATATTAATCCCAATGGTTCCCTATTGCCTTTAGAATAAAATATAAACTCTTCCATTTGACTTTTAAAAGCTTTTCACTGCCTGGCTCTCAATCTATATCTTTCCAGCTTTATCTATATTACTCCCATTCCTGTACTCTGTGGTCCTGCCAAACTGGCCAGCTTGCTTGAATAACCCCTATGATCCCAGCCCTTAGCAGGGTACATAGCCCTTCTATAGCCTTCAAGAGCCTAGAACCATGGGTTATGGCTAAACAATGGCTAAATAAGTGATGGCATATTCTTGTGATGGAATACTACTGTGCCACATAAGGAATGACAAGCAGTATAAGTTTTTAAAAAACATGAAAAGATCCACATGAAATTGGGATGGACAGAACAGTATATACAGCAATAGAAATATTATTTGAAGAATGACTTGTGTATGTCCCCTTCCAGAGAAAGAACTTAGAAATAGAAACAAGCAATGTATATATATATATACATATATGTATATATATATACATATAGCTTTATATATAATGCCTTCACTAGGGCAAGGAGGAGAGGGAGGGAAGGAGGAAACCAAGAAAATGGGAATAACTATCATTGATGCCTACCCAAAGCTCCCAGAGGAGCCCCAGGTTTCCAGAAGAGAGAAGGTCAAAGAAATAATGCACCATAAATTAAGAGCTAGAAAGGACCTTAGACTTCAAAGCAGAAACCCTCAGTACAAAAAGAAAAAATCTTGTGTTCCCATCATTCCCACAAAGATGAGAAAAATAACGCCTGATATTCATATGATACTCTACAGTTTAAAAGGAGCTCAAGTTTATAAGGCAATTCCACACTCATCTAATTTGATCCTTATAACAGTCTCATGAGGAAGGTAGTATGATTATTAACCCCATTTCACCAAGGAGGAAATCCTGGTAGAGAGAGGAAGAGACTTGCCCCAGACATTTAAATGGTATCACTGGAACTGGAACTCAGGTTTGCTGACTTTACAACATCACGAAAATTCTAAAGCCCTAGTGGTGCACACATGTGGCTGCAAGTAGTTCAGCCTGTCAACAAGCACTGCGTATGTGCTAGACACTAGGGGCAAAGGGAAATGCAAAAATATGGTCTCTGCCTAAGAAGCTCACATTCTAATGGGGGAGACAACATGCAGGAAATTGTACAAATAAGAATATTCTGTATAGTGTACAGAAGAGACAAAGGAAATCTCAGAGGTGATGCCAATGTACACAGAGCACGGAGTCTGGAATCAGGGAGACTCCTCAACCTGAGTTCAAATCTGGCTCAGATCCGTACTAGCTGTGTGACCCTGGGCAAGACACTTCATCCTGTTTGTCTCAATTCCCTCATCTGTACAATGAAAATGGCAAACCACTCCAGTAAGCTTTGCTAAGAAAACCTTAAATGAGATCACAAAGAGTTGGACAGAGCTGAGCAACAAGGACAATCTCCAAGGGAAAGCACTTGGCAGGGGCTGGGGTAGAAAAGGGGGGAGACCAGGAAATGCTTCCTACAGAAAATGGTGTTCAAGCTGCATTTGGAAGGGAGTCAGGGAATAGAGGTGAGCAGGGAGAAGATTTTAGAATCAGGAGATGGAGTGTTGTATAGCAAGGGCTGCTCATCTGCATTCCCTCTACACAGGTCAGTCACTGGGTTGAGGGGTTTAAAAGCATTCCTCACACAGCTGGAGATAACCTTGATGACATTGGCCAACCTGATCTGTTCCATGTTTAGCTTGGTTGCCTGGATCATGACCAAACCCAATACACTGCCATGCCACATTTGATAGAGCACAGTTTCAAAGACCAAACATTCTGTGGACCCATAGCCCTGACTGATGGATCTTAGGAAACCAAATGAAACAACCTCTACTGATCTATTAACATGATGTCAAAAGTCCTCTCTTTCTAATAATAGTACTTACTTCCTAGGGTTGTTGTGAGGAACAAAGGAGAAAATTATAAGACCCTTAGCACAGTGCCTGACGTGTAGTTAATGTTAAATAAATGTTAGCTGCTATTATTACTATATTCTGGTATTTTATCAAATCCTAGTCTTATATCCACTGTCAATGTTATTAAGGATTCTTTTTGCTTTACTGTTCATTTCTGCGTAGAAGAGATAGATAACCAATATTTCTAGATTTAAAATAAATGTTTTAAGGTATTAAAAAAAGTCCTCTCTTTCAGAGAGGTTCTTGGGCCCTTAACTTTAATTATTAAGGGGAAGGTTTTACCACGAGGGAAGAAATAATGAAAAAAGAAGCTAAGGTAGAGAATGTGGAAGAAGGAGAAATAAAGATTAACAAGGGAAAAGGCAGAAGGGAACAATAGAAAGAAAGGAAGAATGAGTTGAGGGTGGCAGCTGAGGAGAAAAGAACCAGGATTAGGTCTGGGGAACCCCTGATTTCTGCAAACTTGGGTAAGTTCTTAAACCACTCTGAGTGATGATCTTATTTTTAAGATGAGGAGAATTCAACTGGATGATTTCCAAATTTCCTTCCAGCTCCTCTGTATTTTACTTTATTATATTTTAAAACATTATTTTGAAAAAGGGTCCCTAGGTTTCACTAGATTTCCAAAAGTTTCTGTGACACACACAAAAAATGTTAGGAACCTCTATTTTAAACACTTGAGCTTTCTGAATCCAAAGATTTCATGGCATGCAGCTTTATCTTCATTGCCATATAATGGAAAGCCTTCTTCCTGCTTTCCTCCTTCCTCATCCCTATACTGACTGTTTCATTTGAGTAACATCTTTGCTCACTGGGTCTTCACTGCTAGGAGTTAAGGTTCCTTCTGCCAAGAGCCTCTTGATAATGTCAGAAAATAGCCTGGCCAGCCACACTACAGCATCGCCAGCTCTCCCGCAGATCGAAGCACAATTTCATAGACATTAAACAAGTCACGTTAGAAGACTGTAAATGTGTATCATGCCCAGGAACAGCCACATAAGAGTGATCTGGCCAACATGTTTGAAGGGTAGAAATCACAGGAAAGAGAGAACACAGGTGCTCTTGGCATGCCTTTCTATTTAAACATCTGGCACCTTAGAGAACCTCTAGATTCAAAAATGCAGGTCTAATTCCTCCTCGAGACCATCATTCCCTTTCTGTCATGAAGTGGTTAGCATTCTTCACCATCAGTCCTCTGGAGACCTATTTGGTCACTGTACTGATTAGCTTTCTTAAGTCTTTCAGACTTGCTCATTTTTACAATGCTCCTATTATAATATAAATTGTTTGGCTGCTTCTACTCACTTCATTTTGTATCAATTCATACAAGTCTTCCCAGGTTTCTCTCTTCCTAGGTTTCTATTTCTTATAGCACAATAGTATTCTAAATTTTCTAGAATTTGTTCAGCTATTCTCCAATTGAGGGACACCCTTTTAGTTTTCACTTCTTTGCCACACCCCAAAAAGAATTATTATACATGCACCTGTACATATAGGTCCTTTCCCTCGTTGTTTGATTTCTTTGGGATAGAGGTGGGTATCACAGGGTCAAAGGCTATGTATACGAGTTAGATTAAGCTGACCCTTACTTCCAAGCTGAGTTTGAGACAGGCCTTTTCATATAAATAAGGATGTGCTCTGTACTGACATCTGAGCTTTTCCTGATTCCCCCTAAAAGCATTCTTCTCTTCAAACCATCCTACATTTATTCAACATATGTATTTTTTCTTGTACATATTTATATGTGTACTTATTTCTTCCTCAGTACAACAGACTATAGTTCCTTGAAAACAGAGGCTGCTTCATTTTTATCTTTGTATCTCCAGTACCTGAGAGACAGTATAGCATAAAAAATAGAGGGCAGTCTTGAAAACAGGAAGAACTGGGTTCAAGCCCCACCTCTAACATACTCTGACTGTGATCTTGGACAAGTCCCTTAATTTCTCAGTGCTCTAAGCAACTCTCTAAGATTGTAAATTGCAGAGAGGACACCAACATGAATTTCTCACCTAGAAGTTCCCTACAGAGCAGAACCAGGAAAACATTATACACAGAGACTGATACACTGTGGCACAATCAAATGTAATGGACTTCTCCATTAGTGGCAAAGCAGTGATCCTGAACAACTTGGAGGGATGTATGAGAAAGAACACTATCCACATTCAGAGGAAACACTGTGGGAGTAAAAACACTGAAGAAAAACAACTGCTTGACTACATGGGTCGAAGGGATCTGGTTGGGGATGTAGACTCTAAAGGAACATCCTATTGTAAACATCAACATGGAAATAGGTTCTGATCAAGGACACATGTAATACCCAATGAAATTGCAAGTTGGCTGTGGGAGGGTGGTGGGAGGGGAGAGAGGGAAACAATGTGATTATTGTAACCAAGGAATAATATTCTAAATTGACTAAATAAACTAATTCAAATAGGGGGAAAAAAAAGAAGTTCCCTACATCAATAAAAACACAGGTTCATTCCTTATCCCTAGTACTAAGCACCATTCCTGGCACATGATGGGTTCTTAACAAATGCTTATGATATGACTGATTAGCCAAATATTTTTGGCTAATAATTTGCCCTGCAGTAAGGCGAATTATGCTCTCAATGATCTTAATTAGAATTTATTAGCATGATGAAAGCATCTTGGAATAATGTGGATATAACTGATCTTCATAGGGAACAGAAAACCCTGAGAGAAATTATCCCATTACTAATGATTTATTAAGCTCTTAGTTTGTTCCAGAAGCGGGTAGCTAAGTGGCACAGTGGATAGAATGCTAGGCCTGGGGTCAGTAAGACTCATCTTCCTAAGTTCAATCCACCATCAGACACTTACTAGCTAAATATATGGGCTAACCTTCTTTGCCTCAGTTTCCTATCTGTCAAATGGGCTAGAAAAGAAAATGGCAAACCATGCCAGTATCATTGCCAAGAAAACCCCAAATGGGGTTATGAAGAATATGAAGAACCCAAGGACATGACTGAACAGTAACAAAAATGTTCCAAGAACTGTTCTAGGAACTGGGGACATAAAAACAAAAAAGAAACAAAAATCACCTAAAAATTAATCAAACCTTTGTAAAGCACAACCAACCAATCAAAAGCTCCTGGAGTAACAGGTTAAAAGAGAATATTGGAACTGCAAGGGACCTGAGAAGCTATATGGTTCAACTCCCTCATAAAAGACAGGAAAAGTGAAGCCTGGGAAAGCCACATAGTTGGAAGAAAAGGCCACAGTCTTCATTTCTGGTTCTGAGCTTCTTCCACCAAACTACGAAGAGATCTTAGGTCTTTCCAGATCTTCCAGGGGTTACTTCAGGCTGAGGCAAAGAATTAATTTAACTTGATGAGTGTTAATTGGGTGTCTGCCTTGGGCCCTATGCTAGGTGCTGGCGAAGTGAAAATATGTTAAATCCTAATCACTCCATGTTTCCTGTCTAACAGAAGGACAGAACACATACATAAGCTCATCAGTCCAGTCAGACACAGTAACATCTCAGAGGAATACACGCAATGAGGGGTCAGGGCAGAAGATCATTAACGATTGAAGGTACAAGAGGAGATGCCCTGGAAGGATGGCTTAGAATTGAGCTAGAAGAATTGGGTAACAATTTGACAATTGAAGAGGGGAAAGAAGAGATTTTTTTGGAACAAGGACCAGAATGAATAAAAATATGAGGATAGGAAAAATATGAGGACAAGGTCATAGACAGGAGAAGGTAAATATTCTAGTTTTTGGTGATAGGGCGTAGTGTGAGATGAGGTCAGAAAGTAGAAGGACAACAGGTTGTAGAGAGCCTTGATTAAAAAAAAATGCATCTGAACTTTATTCAGGCGTCAGCAAAGAACCACTGTAGGTTTTTTTAAATTTTGTTTTGTTTTTAAACCCTTATCTTCTGTCTACAATCTGTGTATTGGTTTCAAGGCAGAAGAGAGGTACGGGTTAGGCAATGGGGGTTAAGTGACTTGCTCAGGGTTTCTGAAGCCACATTTGAACCCAGGACCTCCCATCTTTAGGCCTGGCTCTCTATCCACTTAGTCACCTAGCTGCCCTCTCTGTAGGGTTCTGAGCAGAAGTTGGTCATGAAAAAGAAAAGTCCCAGCAAAATGGCCCCTGGTGAGGTGGTAGCCTCAGGGGTGAAGAGAGGAAATGTGTGAAAATGTTGTAGAACTGAAATCAACAAAACCTTATAATGGCTGCATAAGAGAGAGTGGGGGAAGAATTGGAGACAGGCAAGGCTCAAGGATCATGGGAGGCCAGTGGGCAGTGCTGACACCACCAGAAATAGTACATCCAGCAAGAGCAAAGGAGAGAGTGGAACAGACACTCAGGTCAGCTTGGGATCTAGAAGGATGCATCCAGGGCTACAACACTGGCCTTGAGGCTTCCTGCTCTAGGAGAGGAGATTATCCTAGATGACCTCTTCAGCCTCAAAATCCTAGGATTTTCATCATCTTATTAGATCTAGAGCTCAAGAAAAGGGCAGGTGAGGATGAGTGGGGAAGAGAGGGATAAGACTGGATATGGATACAGGTTCAAATTCCTGCTCTAATATGTAATATCCTGATGAGGCTGGGCAAGTCATTTAACCTTTGCCTCAGTTTCCTCATCTATAAAATGAAGGGGTTGGGTTGGATAGCCCTATGATCCTCTCCAGTTCTAAATCTATGATCTAATGACTGGGGATAGATATTTCAGAGTCATAATAATAATAAAATAACATGCTACATGTTACACATTTATATATTTAATATGTAATGAAAATTTTTTTATTGCTAACATTTATATGGCACTTGCCATGAACTAGGGACAGTTCTTAGTTCATTACAATTATTATCTCATTTGATCCTCACAACAATGGGACATAGATACTATTGGTCTCTAAAACTGAGGGAAACAGAGGTTAAGTGACTTGTCCGGGGTCATTCAGCAAGTATCTGTAACCTTATTTGAACTCAGGTCTTCCTGACTCCTGGGGAACAAGATGGTGCAGTGGAGAGATCACCAGGCCTGGAATTAGGAAGTCCTGAATTTCAATTTGGTCTTGGATTGGGTGTGACTCTGGGCAAGTCACTTCACCCTGTTTGCCTTAATTTCCTCATCTGGCAAATGAGCTGGAGAAGGAAATGGCAAATCATTCCATCAAGAAAACCCCAAATGGGGTCACAAAGAGCTAGACATGACTGAAGCAACTGAACAATAACTTCTTGACTTCAGCTCAGTGCTCTATTCACTGCACCACCTAGCTGTCTTCATATAGTCATCTGCATAAGGCAGGGAGCTATGGTAGTAAATTTGGATTGTGAAGGGAGATAGTGTAGGGGGGAAAGAGAAGAGAACTAAGGGCAGAACATAGGGGACCAGGAAACAAGAGTCAGAGAAAGAGTCACTGAAGAGATCAAAAGAGAATCCAAAGTTGTTATAAGTCTTTGTTTTTCTTTTCTCTTTTTAATGGGGGTGGGAGATGAAGGGAGAGGGGCAGAGGGATGTGGTGGTGGCGGTGATGGAGAAGTAGGGAGAGAAAACAGAATTCTGTTTACTAAAAAAGGTAAGTTAAATGATTTAAAATAGGGAGAATCAAAGAGAATGTGGTATTTTGAAAAGCAGGTCAGAGCTATAGGCAGTCCCAGGAAGTTTATGGTTGAACATGAGAAAAAATTAAGGCAAGAACACAATGAAAACTTCTTCAGATAAAAACCATATTCAGAAGTCTATGAATGGAGAGAAGGAAAGACATCAAAAGGCCACATGTGGACTGTTTTGGGAGGAAAGAAAGAACCAAATGGGAAGACTTTGTTCACTGAGCAGGAAGAAAATTCTAGGAAAAAGACACTAAGATGAGTTTTATTTTCCTAGTACAGAATTAAATCAGGTCTGACTCCATCATGTCCATGGCCTTTTTAGAATGAACTTAGTCCAGATTCTCCTAAGCTGTTGTTAAGGGCAATGACATTAACTTCCCCATCAATAATATCAGCAAAGGCAAGGGCTGGTATAGCAAAGGGATACTGTAGATAAGTCAGGGTTGGAAGGTCAGAAACACTTTTTAAAGCATCCGGACACACTCCATTCTCCATCTCAACATCCACAGCTGTGTGTCCATCAGCAGATCCCTTCCCCTGCTGAGTTTCAATCTTCTCATTGTAAAATGTGAATTTGGAACTAGATGGACTCTCAGGTCCCTATCATCCCCAGCCCCATGATGCCATGGATCGGTAACTAAGAATCACATGAAGCTGTTTTTAAAGCTTTGTCTCCAGTCATTCTTTCATTCAACACATCTTCTTGGAGCACTTACTACAAGCAGGATGGGCATTGTGGGGGATACACAGAGAGAGGGCACAGTCCCCAGTCCTCAGGGAGCTTACAATCTAGTGGAAGGGTTCTTAACCTGGGGTCTGTAAACTTTTAAAAAAATATTTTGAGAATTGTATTTCAATGTCATTGGTTTCCTCTTTAATGCTACGTATTTCTTTTTATTCATTAAAAAACATGCTGATGATTTCAGAAAAAGCTGGAAAGATCTGCAGGAACTGATGCAGAGTGAAATAAACAGAACCAGGAGAATATTGTACACAGTAACAGCAATAACGAATGGTGATCATCAGTGAAAACTTAGCTACTCTCGCCAGTGCAATGCAATTATCTGGGACAATTCTGAAGGACTTATGACAGGGAATGCTCTCCATCTCCAGAGAAAGAACTATTGGAGTCTTCTTTCACATCAGAGTATTTATGGTTTTATTTGGGGGTTTGGGTTACATATGAGTTTGTTCTTATAATGACCAATATGGAAGTGGGTTTTTCATAACAATAAAAAGAAAAATAAAATAATAAAATAAAAATATTCTGAAAAGGGAATTTGGCTTTAAGAGTCTACCAAAGAGATCCAGTGCACAAAAATGATCAAATCAAGTCAAGAAGTCAACAAGCATGTAATAGGGACCTACTTTGTCCTAAGCACTGTACAAAATACTTTGCATGTGTTGTGTCATTTGGCCTTCACAACAACCCTTACTATGTTCCAGGCATGGTGCTAAGGCCTATACAATTATTATCTCATCTGATCCTCATGACAACCCTGGGAGGTAGGTGCTATTACTATCTCCATTTTATAGTTGAGAAAACGGAGGCAGAGGTTTAATGACTTGCCCCAAGTTGCCTAACTAATAAGTGAATGAGGCAGGATTAAAATTCCTGGTCTAATGGAGCCATACACACACACACACACACAAACTGAAGGGCTGCTAAGGTGACTCAGTAGGCTGAGAGTTGGGCCTAGAGATGGGAGTTCTTGGGGGTTCAAATCTGGCCTCAGACATTTCTAGCTGTGTGACCCTGGGCAAGTCACTTAACCACCTAGAAAGTAAAAGTTAGAAAAAAAAGTACAATTGGAGGTAGGTAGTAATTAGCTTCATGAGAGGATTGAGAGCTTCACACTAAACCAAGTCACAATTATCCATCGGGTCACTTCACTGACTATGCCGTGATCTACCAGCATTTGGTCTGAACCTCACCTATCCTATTTTGCCTGGCCAATAATAATTTCTGTGCAAATCCCATCTCCCATCAGATTAAAAGTTTATTAAGGGGTTGAAACATCTTTGTTTCCTCCCCCACCCTAATCTAGTAGAGGGCACTCAAATAGCAAATATTTATTGAATTGAATCAGAAAGCTTTTTCATATTAAACAGAGAATGACTAACATTTCCACTTTAAACATGTGCTCCTCTGTTTAACGTTGGGGCCCCCAAGGAAAATCCCCAAGAAGGGCCTCTCTTACCCTTGGTTAATTGTACCATAAACAAACACAGAGGCCAGAGCGGCCTCTTTCTTTCATCAGGCCCCTGCTGCCCAGGGTCTGCTCTGGCACAGGCTATGGAGGTCCATCCTTGGAAATACTCCTCTCCAAGAGCACAAAGGTCCTTGGGAATCTATGGTGGGTTTCCTCGGAGAAGCGTCTTCTCCGAGATCTCTATAATGATGAGAACCTGCGTGCTAGGTCGGTGAGCTAGGACATGGCACGTCCCAGGAGAGTGCGCGGCACTATTCCCTTGTTTAACCGGTGAGACTGACGAGTAAGCCTGTGGTCCAGGAAATACCGGCGGAGCAGCTGCTACCTGCACAGGCGTATCATGAGCGATGGCCCTCATATCTGTTGACATTTCTAAAAACAAAGCGGCAGGCTGAACAGAGAACTTCAACCATCTGCTGGTCCTTATCACAACCTCCAAAACCCTCGTGACAGCAGAGAAATCTGTCTGACCAAAACCAGGACTCGATCCTGGTGGCTGGGAGCAGAAGGGGTTACTGAAGTGTGATTGTGTTTTTATTCTTTCTAAAAGCCTCCCCAGACTGGCCTTCCTTCTGTCAAGTATCACTCTGGCTGCTGTTACTAATGGCAGACACATCATTTATGAATAATCACATTTCCATTTGCTAACACAGCCTACAGTTGCGGCAAGTAGCTCGGAGAGGGTCCCTTTAAAAATCCAACCTGGAATTTCAAATGCCACCCCTACCCGGTCCAGTGACGGGGATGGAGAACATCTCAACATGTGCCTGACAAATACTGTACAGCTGTTACACGAAACTTGTAATTTGATGGGAAGTCCTGGTTAAGAACATCTGGTTTAACTTAGCTCTCAAGGTGTATTTCTCAAGACTTGATTTGCTAATTTAACTTAAACATTAATTAAAGGCCTAATGTGTACAGAACACTGAAGGAGTCGAAAAGCTTAGACATGGCATGGTGGCCCCCAGAAAGGGCAGGACTGATATGGTACACTAGGTTTGGAGTCAGAGGACCTGGGTTTTAATTCCCATCACTGAATAACTGTTGAATTTTAGATGAGTAGTTTAGCTTCTCTGGGTCTCAGTTTCCTCATCTATTAAATGAAGAACTTAGGCTAGATGACCTTTAAAGTGCTCTTCAGCTCTAGGACTCTGATCTTATGACCAGAGACACTGATTTAGGAGTTAATTCCCTTAGAAGAGGTAGCTAAAGCTGTGAGAATGAATGGAACGGTTAAGACTTCTGGAGGAGGGACAGCTGAGTTGGGTTTTAAATGATGGATAGGAATTTAACAAGAGAAAGGGCATTCTAGGCATCAGAAACAGTATTAGACAATTGCAAGAATGTGGGAGGGAACAAGATTTTCCTTCATTGGAGTATTTCAGTCTGCGTAGAATAATATTGATAATAAAATGGAGATGATAAGTAAAAGAATACAAAAATATGAGATGATGACTGAAAAGATGTCAGATTGTGGCAGGTCTCATGACCCAATGGAATCAAAGAAAGAGAAGGAAAAGGACTTGCATGTACCAAAATATTTATAACAACTCTCTTTGTTGTATTAAAGAATAGAAACTAAGGGGTTACCCAGCAATTGAAAAATAGTTGAACAAATTATGGTATATAAATAAAATTGAATAATATTGTTCCCTAGGAAATGATGAAAGAGATAATTTTCAGAGAACCTTGGGAAGACTTGAATGAATTGATGCAGAAGTAAATGAATAGAAACAGAACAACTTACATAACAACATTGTCAAGACAAACAATTGTGAAACACTTGAATCTGATCAGTGCCATAACAAACCATAATTCTAGAGAAACAATAATGAAGTATGGTAGTCACTTCTTAACAGAGAGGTGATGGACTCAAGATACAGAATGAGACATATATTTTCAAACACAGCCATTTAGAATTTCTTTTGCCTCACAGTGCATCATTTGTTACAAGGGTTTTGTTTTCCTTTTTTTCAATTTTCTGAGAGTGATATGGAAGGGTAGGAAGGAGAGAGAGAGAGAGAGAGAGAGAGAGAGAGAGAGAGAGAGAAAGGGAGAGAGAGAGAGAGAGAGAGAGAGAGAGAGAGAGAGAGAGAGAGAGAGAGAAAGGGAGAGAGAGAGAGAGAGAGAGAGAGAGAGAGAGAGAGAGAGAGAGAGAGAGAGAGAGAGAGAGAGAGAGAAAGAAAATGGAGGGTCATTGAAGCATTTTTTTAATGCACAAAATAGAACAGAAAGTCCAAAAGAACCACAAGCCAAAAAGACTTTGAAAGTTGAATTTTGAATTAATGATATACCTAAAAAGAAAAGCAAGGTGTACATAATAGAAATCTAAAGTATCATGGATAATCTTTTTCTCTTCTATCATGCATATGAAAACATTCAATGTATTTGGTGTCTGTTAAGCTCAGAATAAAAATAATTTTTTTTCCATTAAAACTATGGTGGGACTTGTATACCAGGAAAAGGAACTTGATTTTCACTCAGTAGACAAAAAAGAACCAGAAAATACTCATAAACAGAGGAGACACATGATCAGATCTATGTAAAGAAAGATGATTCTGGAGAAGGAAGAAAACAGAAACACAGATAGGGAGAAACACAGGATCCTACTCTGAATCGACCTCAGAGTTTATGATAACCAACCTGAACATGAATCCCCTTTACAATTAATTCTCAACAAGTAGCCATCCAGAATTGACTTGAAGATTTTCTGTGAAGGAAAAACATACTAGCACATGGGATGTCCCATCCCACTTGTGATAATTTTTTTCTTACATCAAACCAAAATCTGCCTCCTTATAATTTCCACCCTTGCTCCCAATTCTGCCCTGGTCTCAGAGTTTACACTGAACAAATCTAATCTCTCTTACAAGTGATTGCCCTTCAAATACTTGAGATAGCATTCATGTACTACAAAGTTTTGTCTTCTCTGAGCTAAGCTTGACCAACTCCATTAAGAGACTCTCAGGGAAAATGACTCAAGAGTCTTCACCAGTGGAGACAAAGGACCTGAGTTTAAATTCTGTTGACACTTGTTAAATATGTGACCTCAATCAACTAAATCATTTAACCTCTCTGGGTTTCTTTTTTCTTATCTCTAAAATGAAGGGCTTGGGCAAGCTGACCTCTGGATTTCCTTCCAGTCCAAAATCCTGCAGTCTTATGATCTTGGTTGCCCTCCTCTAGACCATCTCCCAATGCCCAATGTTCTCCCTAAAATGTGGCACCCCAAAATGAATACAGTACTCCCAAATGTCCCTTCACAGAAAGTATTTAAGCCAAGTCCAGATGTTCACTTGTTGAATTGATCATAAAGGGCATTCATGTTCAGGTTGGTCATCATGGCCTCTGAGACCTCCTCAGACTAGAGTCCTGTGTTTCTATTTATCCGTTTTTCCATTCTCTTCCTTCCCCAAGTCATGCTTCTTCCCACTGCCAGAATAATCTTTCTTTTACATATCTCTAGCACTTTCTGGTTCTTTTTTTGTCCTTATACCTCTATTTTTCCTAATGCAGCCTAGAATCACAGTGGTTTTTTGGTGGCCTTTTCACACTGTTGACTCTTGGACTTATAACTTGCTATCATCCTCAGGGTTTTTTTTTCAGGTTGATCCATGCCCACTCCATCTTGTGCTTAGCAAAGCTAATTTTCTGAAACCAAATCTAAGATTTTCCATTCATTTTTCATTTTAAATTTCATCTTATTAGACTCGTCTCAGTACCTTAGCCTGTCAAAATCCTTATATATGGGGGCAGCTGAGTGGCTCAGTGGATTGAAAGCCAGGACCAGAGACAGGATGTCCTGGGTTCAAATTTGACCTCAGATACTTCCCAGCTGTGTGACCCTGGACAAGTCACTTAGAGCCCCCATTGCCTAGCCCTTACCACTCTTCTGCCTTGGAACCAATACACAGTAGTGATTCCAAGACGGAAGGTAAAGGTTAAAAAAAAATCCTTGTATGGATCTGTCATTTACATATTAGCTATTCCTCATAGATTTGCTTCATTTGCAAAGTTGATCAGGATATCATCGGTTGTTGTTTAGTCATTTTTCAGTAGTCCCATTTGCAATTTTCTTATCAAAGATACTAAAGTAGTTTGTCATTTCCTTCTCCAAATCATTTTACAGGGGAAAAAAAAACGGAGGCAAACAGAAAAAGTGACTTGGCCAGGGTCACACAAACTAGTAAGTGTCTGAGGCCAGATTTGAACTCAGGAAGAAGTCTTCCTGACTCTAGATCCAGCACTCTACCCACTGTAATATCTAGCTGCCTTCTGTGCTTTTATTTAAAACATCGATTTAAAAAAAAAAACACTCAAGGGCAAGCACACAGATAAAGGTTTTGTTCCAAACTGACAGAACCCTGAATGGTTCTATTGTCTATTTTTTTCCCCACAAGAACTGGTAGAGGGTTTTTGCCAAACACAGGTATCCCTTCCACACCACAACTTTCCCTATCAAGGTTTCAATATGTCAATGATTGGCATAAGAAATTAAATGGGAATTTGGGAGGAGTTTAGTGGAAGCCTCAAATGATATGCAAAGGCCAGCAGACAAGACAGAAAAAGTTTAGAAACTATATAGCCTATGACCAAATACTTAACCCAAATTTCACAATAAGATACTGTAAACACCCCATAAAAGAAAAAGAAAAAAATCAGACTTCTTCTCTGGTACAAAGGGAGGGTCAAAGAATTTTTTTACAGATATTCCTAATCTCTGCAATGTGGAGGAGATATGTATGCACCGTTTAAACCTAAGAAAGTTCTATCTCTTTCATTCCTCAAATTAGCCATCTAGTAGCACAGAAGGTTGCTAAGCGTTTGCTGCAAGAGTTGATGCTACACAAAGGTGCTGCCAGTAAAAAAAGAGGAGGGATAAATGCAAGGCATGTTGTACAGGCAGAATCAACAGGATTTGGTGAGTGGTCAGTTATGATAGCTGAGCTAGAAGGAGGAATCTAAGGCAACCCCAAGATCTGAACATAGACGACTGGATAAATTGTGTTGCCACAGAGAATAATCTTGATTTTATACCATGAGACATATGGATTTCTTTCATTCTTTGAAAGCACATTCTGGGTCTTCTTTCTTCTCCTTAGGTTAGCTAGCATCCTTGCCTTTGCTCCCCGGTTTGAATTCATAGGCTGGCCTAGTCAGCCAGCTGAGTTTCAGAATCTGAACCGTAAGTTTTGTGTCCATTAGAATCCTAGAGTTAGAGCTGGAAGGGTCCTCTAAGGTCATCTAATCTAATCCTTTAACTTTACAGCTCAGGAAAGTGAGGCCCAAGGAGGTGAAATGACTTACCCAGGTCCTCTGTCTCTAGAATCAGTGCCCTTTCCACTCTACTACATTGCTTTTTCCAGGTTCTTTAGGTAAGAAAGGTATTAAATGAGTGGCAAATGATTAGTTGCCAAATTCAATGACCTTTTCTCAATCTTCATCCTTCTTGACCTCTCCACAGCCTTTAAACACATTTAATAAAATCAAATCCTCTCTCTTTACAGAGGAGGAGACTTAGGATTGGGGAAGTCAAGTGACTTAGCCAAAGCCACACATCAGAAAGCATAGAAGGCACAATTTGAGAATCTATAACCAGTACTCTTTCCAGGATAGCAATGTTGGTCTTGGCTAGTACCACTGTCTCATTTTTTAAAGTCCTTAAGACAGTGAACTTTGCAATATCCTTTGGTAAACCACATGGCATGGTATCCTCCAATATTAATTGCCTTTGTTTTCTCTGCTTAATTATTTTTCCTGTTTAGCTACTTTCTGAGTTCTTCTAAAACACAACAGAGACAAAGCTTTGATTGGGATTTAATTCACCAAAATACCATCATAAGGCAACAATAACCTGGATGTAACTTTGTGAAAACTGGAACATTTCAATCCCATAAGCATTTATTAAGAGCCGACTACATGGGAGCAGTGGATAGAGTACCAGAACTGGAGCTGGGAGGACATGGGTTCAAATTTGGCCTCAGATACTTCCTAGCTATGTGACCTTGGGCAAGTCACTTAACCTCAGTTGCCTAGCCCTTGCTGCTCTTCTGCTATGGAACTGATGCTTAGTATCAATTCTAAGTCAGAAGGTAAGGGTTTTTAAAAAGAGCCTACTACATGCAAGGCACTAGAGAAACAAAGACGCAGTGGCATGGTTCCATTTGAAGGTAGAGAACCACAGATCCATTCCATCACCTCATTCAGCATTATTTTAGTTCTGGGCCAACGTTTTTAGGCTGATTTTTTCCTTGTGAGTTAGCATTTCTGAGTGAATGACTGGAATGAAAATGAAATATTCTTTTTCAATATATTCCTAACAAAGTGTGAGATAGTGAGGTTCCTGTCATTGGAAATGTTCAAGCAGAAGCCAGATGATCACCTGCCAGAGATAGTATGAAGGAGCTTCATGTATCAGGCAGGGGTGTTTGGGAGAGAAGACCTCAAATTTGGGGGCTGTCACTCAACTCTGAGAGTCAGGGAGGATGTATATTTAGGGATGAGATCCATTTTCCAAAAGAACTGATACTCTCTGGATTCATCGAAGGGTAACAAGGTGAAGGAGTGAGGTAGGGAGAACCCCCTATTTGAGTTTGAGTATGAAATTAATTCAAAGTATCATATATTGAGTTTTGATGAATATATTGAAAGGGAATATTTCATTTTCATTCCAGTCACTCACTAAAAAATGCTAACTCACCAGGGGAAAAAAATCAGCCTAAAAACTCTGGGCAAGTCACCTAATTTCTCAGTGACTTAAGTGGCTCTCTAAGACTCTACAGGTAGAGGAAGTTTCCTTTCTAGGCGTTCCCAATAACAATGAAATCAAGGTATAACCAAAACAAATAAAAAATACATGCTGGGAGCCGGGAGGAAGGAAAGCATGCAGTGTTGGAGCTATGCACTGTTACAAGCAAACATTTTCAGTTAAAAACTATTCAAGCCATTTTTAGTTTCTCAAAAGAATCTTCAAGAGGCTCTTCCAGTGTTTTGCCCCATGGATTGAGTACTGTGTACATTAATAAAACACTCCAAGCTCTAGGGTTTTAGCTGGGAAAAGACCAGACTGACACTTAACAGGAAACCAGGAAAGTCCCTTGTCTGGGGACAGTCTTGCTTGCAGGTTCTGTTTCCCATTAAGCCATTATTTTTAAGAATTATGAATTGTTGGATTATTACAGTGACAACATTCTTTGGAAATTCTTGGGGGACACTCAAAAGCTTCTGCTTACAGATACTTCTAGGCCCAGAAAGGGAGAGTCTACTGGTCTGCTGGGCCATATTACCTCTACTTTGGGACCTGTCTAGAGACTAGAATACAGTGCCTCAAACACTGTAAATGCTCAGGAAATGCTTGTTGACTCACTGGGCGAATACAACAGAACTGTTCCCTCTACATATATGCTCATCAAAATGGGCAAGGATTTCTCTTTTTCTTTTTAACTCTTACCTTCTGTTTTAGAATGAATACCATGTATTGGTCCCAAGGCAGAAAAGGAATAAGGGCTAGGCAATGGGGGTTAAGTGACTTGCCCAGGGTCACACAGCTGGGAAGTGTTTGAGGCCAGATTTGAACCTAGGACGCCCCCAAGTATTCCTATTCTAAGGTAATTTGCTACTCAATGTTATAATGAACAGTTGCTAAAAAATGAAGAAATGGGACATCAATGCCCTAATTTCTCTCAGAGGCATATCCTCAGTTAAAGAGGCAAACAACCCAATTTTTGGAGCTACCTGAGACATCTCTGCTCCTCCCTCATCACCTGTACCTTCAAACCCACTTCCCATCTAAAGTCTTAGACTAGGAGACAAAGATCAACTACAGGAGTATAGGATGTCATTGCCCTGCCCCAGAAGCTTCAATGGCTCTCTAATGCATCTCGGAGAAAATACAAACTCCTCTGTTTGTCATTTAAAACCTGTCACAACCTGACCCTAATTTCCAGACCTATGTCCTACAACTTCCACTTGTTCATTCTAAATCCCAGCCAAACCCATCTGCTTGGTGATCTCTTAATACAAAACAAGGCTAATGGGGTTGCTGAACCTTAGTCTAAGTCCTGTTCAGGAACATTGAGCAGGAGAACGAGAAAAGAGGACCGCTTCAGTTAGGAATCCAAAATGTTGCTCAAGACACTTGGAACCCTATACAAAATTTCAAGAGTGATTGGGACATGTACAAATAAACTAGGATTATTGTGGACAAATAGGAACAAGCCTTCCCCTGGGCTGTACTTCTATCTCAGAAAGCAACCAGGCGCCTAACTCAAAACACAATCTAAGCTATTTTTATGTAATTTGCATGTTATCCATGTATTCATCTAAACCTAGTTATGGTCCTTTTTTCCATTAAAGTCCTCTCATCCTCCATCTCTCCAATATGCCCCCACTACTTAGCCCAAATTGCTTCCAAAATATCGAATTAGGATTTCCTAGCTTTCCCATCAAATTAGCTGACTTTCATCTAATTCTGCTGGGTGATCATTTTTTAACTTTTCCCCACCACCAAGATTTGTCTGCTCTCTTAGGTCAGTGTATGTAGATTGTAGATTAAGAGAAATTAGAACAATATTTAAGCTAACATTTGAAAAATTCTTTTTGTAAAAGTGCACTTCATGGGAGAAAGCTCAGTTTGTAGCTTTTCTACTTGAACCTCCCACAAAAGAACAAATGTCTCAGATTTCTTCAGCAAAGAGCAGATTCTATGTAGATCTTTGAGGAAGGAGATTGTGAGCAACACATGAATCATTTGTTGATTAAGGAACCTCAACATTCAAGGCATTTCAGTATGAGTTGAAATTGGTTCCGGAGCAATTTGGCAAAAGTTCTTGGCAACCAAACATCATGGATTCCTTCAGGAGGAAGAACCTATAGAAGTCACTCCAGTAAATATAGATGCCTCGAGGCATCAGCAATTGTAGTTCAGTGAAAAAGCATCATCCTAGAAAATATCCCAGAAATAGTTTGTGAGAATTTAGAAAGGGAAATAATGATCACCAGAGAGTGAATCCAGCATAGGTTCATCAAGAATAAATCCTGACAGATTAACTTTATTTTATTTTCCCTCCAGGTTACTAGGCTAGATTTAAGTAAAAGAAGTCACCTAGACAGGGATGACTGGATTTCAGCAAAACATTTGACAAAGGCTCTCAAGATACCCTTGAGGAAAAAATAAAGAAATGTTGGCTGGAGGATGGTTGTGTTCAGTAGTTTACAAATTGGTTTATAAGACAGAAACAAGAGTAGTGATCAATGGATCAGGGTCAATTTCAAGGGAGTGTCCACAGATCTTGGCCCTATGCAGTTCAAAAGTTTTATCACTAACTTGAATGAAAGCACAGATAACATACTGATTAAATATGTATGTAATACGTATTTATGTATTTATGTATACATATGAGAAGGTGAGTAAACTTCTTGGGTGATGAAATATAGGTTCCAAGACTATCTCAAGAGTTCAGAATTGGAGAGAACTAGGTAACACAATGAATAGAGGATGAGACCTAGAGTCAGAGGACCTGGGCTCAAATCTGGCTTGAGATATCTCCTAGCTGTGTGACCCTGAGCAAGTCACTCATCTTCCATTGCCTAGACCTTACTATTCTGTCTTAGAATTGATATTAAGACAGAAAGTAAGGTTTTAAAAAGTCTAGAATGGGACAGATATAATAAGGTAAAATTTAGAAGGAATGTCAAGTCCTAGACCTAGAGTCAAAGATCAACTGCAGGAATATAGGATGGGGTTGGGGGAAACTTGGCTAAACAGTGGTTTATGGGAGAAAAGATTTGGAGGTTTCAGTGGATATCAAGGTTAATATGATTCAACAGTGAGAAATGGCAAATAAACAAAAAGATCATATGAAATTGGGCAGCATTAAAGAGGACATTGTTGAGAATAAGATGGGGGATAGACATTCAGTCCATTGTTTTGATCAGTCCACAACTGGTACATCACATTCAGTTCTGGGCACCACATCTTGAGACTAATATAGACAAAGAAGAGAGCATCCAGAGAAGGGCAAACTGAGTGGTGAAGAGTCTTGAAACTAATGCCATATGAGGATGGATGGAAGGAACTCCAAGCTTGTTAGCTTGGAGAAGATAAGGCTAAGGAATATATGTCATCGCTGTTTTTAAGGGCTGGTCATGTAGAAGGGAAATTCCACATGTTTTTAACTGGTCCCAGAGAACAGAAACCCAAACCAGAGATGGAAGTTACAGAGAAGTATGTTTCAGTTTGATAGAATGAAAAGCGCCCCACCAACAGGACTGTCCAAAAGGCATGAGCAACCGTGGTGCAGTGGGCAGAGATTTTTTCCTCACTGGAGGTCTTAAAGTAGTGACTGCATGTCTTATCACAGATACGATGAAGGGTATTCCTGCCCAGACACGAAATGGGCTACATGGTCCCTTCTAACTCTGGGATTCTGTGTCTTCCCCAATTATAAAGCAACTCTTAAAAACAAGGCTGAACATATTTTTAAACTCTGGCTTAACAAAAGCCTACACTTCATACTGTGTTCTTGTATAGCCATAGGCACTGACCCCTGTGTCCACTAAAGAGCTCCCAGAGAAAACTTCACAGAAGAAATTCTCAAGATAAATAAAGGTCTAATGGTAGCAATTAATATCCTTCTATCTACTTAATCTGGATTTTATAGCAAAACATGAAAAGCCACATAAATCTGTCAGGAAGACCGTGGAGATGTTCACAAACATTTGGAAAGTCGCCATTTAGGCTAATAAACAAAGAGGTCACTTAAAGGCACTTTGGGGCCATGGTGTAGATGGCAAAATGAGGAACTCAGCTGGGCAGACAAACATAAAGAGAAGGTTTGCAAGTAGCAATATAATTCCATCTCAAAATTGGCCTTTCTTAAATCACTCCATAGAGAAAATAGTGTTTTACTGAGACAGATCATAGTGATTGGCCATGGAGGAAGGGGTTTAGAGACTAAATTAAAAAAAAGGCTGGGCAGTTTGGTTCCAAAAGGTGGTCCTGAGTCAGATGCTATGGGAACCTCCACTCTGAGGAACAATTCTCCCTGAGAATAAGACTTCTTATGAGACCAGCACTTCCTGAACCTGTCAGGTCATGTTGAATCATCCCTTCAGTACTTGAGAAGAGGCACAAGAGAAAGGACCAAAAGAATGATCTTCAGGTAGGTTCATTTCCCATTTGGATATGGATTTGAATTCCAGTCTGATGCCCCTTGCCTCCCCCAAACAGGAAAAGCACAGATCTAACGTCTTACATTGAAGATGATGACTCTACTAAAATGGCAACAAAGGCAGGAAATACAGCACCATGGAGGCACAGAATAGGGACAGCATTCCCAAGAAAAATGATTATGGCACAGTAGACATTGGGCTAAAATTTCCCATGAAAGCATACTCTCTGGATCTGGAAACAGAACTTAAAACTGCTTACATCAGGTCTCAGTCATCATCAAAGGCAGTGTTGCATAATGGATAGAGTACTGGTCTTGGAAGCTTGAACATCTAAGTTCAAGTCTTACCTCAGACACTTAAGTAGCTGGGTAGCCATGGTTAAGGTCCCCTTAACTTCTCTGTAACTCAGGTTCCTCAACTGTAAAATGAGAGTCCTTAGCTTGATGATCTCTACGTTTTTGCTCAGCTTTATCTCAAAAATGACAGCAATGAAAGCCATCTGTAATAATGACACCTTCCTTTCTTTTCCTACAAAGTTAACAAAGGGCATGGGTCATTCCCCCCCACTCCCCTCCCCCCTCTCTCTCAAGGCAGAAGAGCAGAAAGGACAAGGCATTGGGGTTAAGTGACTTGTCCAAAGTCACATAGCTAGGAAGCATGGGAGAGCAGATTTGAAGTGAAGGCTTCCTAGGGCTGGCTCTCTATCCTCTGAGTCACCTAGCTATTCCTCTTTCTTTTTTCCTTAAGAGAGTTTTATTCCCCTATTTAACTATAAACTGAGGCCACAGTATTTAGAGACAAAGTAGGCAAACTGCCATGGTGTAGCAGAGTGAGACAAGGATTGAGTGTTAGGGGTCTATGATCCCCACTACTCATTGACTGTGAGTTTGGGAAAGCCTCTTCCCATTGAGCCTTAAGTTCCTTATATACAAAAAATAGGGTGGGGAGGGGGTTGGACAAAGCAATGCCTAGGGTCCCTTTAGTTTCCACAGTCTATGTCAAACAATCAAAAATTGAACATTTCAAAGACTTGCGACTTAAAGAGACTGTTTAGGCTATCTGGGCCAACTTTCTCTTTTCAAATTTGAGGTCACTGAGGCTCACATAGTCACTTAGATTCTAAGTGGCAGTCCCAGGATTTGAACCTTGGTTCAAACAAACTGGTCTCTGACTTAAAATCCAGCTCTGTTTCCACTATGCTGTGCTGAAGGCCCTTCCAGCTCTGACATGCTATGAAACCAGAGAATGTCTTTGAAACCTGAAAGGCATGGTTAATGACCACATTCTTATGCATTTCTTTTTTTCTGCAGCAGGATACTGGAACACTTAGAGCTGATGTTCAGGTTTGTGGTTTGAGAAGAATTCTGATGCAAAATCTATGAAAAACAAAACTCTATTCCTCATTTTGCTAATTTAATAATGGTTGGTTTTCTGCTCCAAGTTTTGAGAAATTGCATAACCCCAAATGCATTTTAACTTAGACTTTATTTGTCCGTTAAGGCTCTAAAAAGGGGAGGGGGGAATGTCAGTCTCTGCACCTCAAAGGATCTTGAGCCAAGAGGGACTTTAGAAATCAACCTCTTCATTTCACAAATAAGGAAAACCATATCCAAAGAGGCTAAGTGACTTGCCCAAAGTCACACAGCTCTTAAGTAACACAACTAGGAATCTAAGTCCTGATTCAAAATTCATTTTTCCCATACACCTCGCTGCAAGACTATCAGACTGCAAGTTCCTGGAACAGAGTAAGCATCATATGAACATTGGCTACCATTATTCTTACTATGTTCCATGCTTTGTGACAAGAGCTTTACAAATATTAACTCATTTGATCTTCACAGCAACCCTGCAAGGTAGGTTCTGTTATTATTCTCATTTTACAGTGAGGAAGCTGAGGCAAACAGAGGTTTAATGACTTGCCCAGGGTCACAGATCTATTAAGTTTCTGAGATTAGATTTGAACTCAGGTCTTCTTGACTCCTCATCTATAGCTCTATACACTATACCACCAAGCTGCATTAAAGGGGAAGAGGAAAAACAATCCAGGCATGGAGAATGGGTCGTTACAAATGCATGGGGGCAGGAGACAGAGCAATGAGGTCAGAAAATTTATAGTTGTTCAGGTGGCTGGAATATTGGGTTCACAAAGAAAGATAATATGAAATAAAACTGGAAAGATCCTTAAATTCAAGACTAAAGGGTTTGTGTCTTGTCCCAGAGGCGTTGGGGAACCACCGACAGTTTTTGACATGGCCATACTGGTACATAAGGGACAAAGGTTATGATAAATGGCTCTTTGCCCAAGGCAGTAGAAATGGACAAGAGATGGAGATCTAAGGCTCAGCTCTGCCACTTGCTGTTTGTGTAAATCATGTGTAATCATGGAAAGGACCTAATGGATCATCTAATCTAATTCCCCCCCCATTTTATAGATGAAGAAACTGAGGCCCAAAGGGGTGTTTTTCCTACCATCACATATCTAGTAAACAGCAGGGCTAGGATTTAAACCAAATTTTCCTAAGTCTAGCATTTTTTCTACCATGACACAGAAGGATTTGGAAGAAATGGTTTAAGTAAGAGATCCATAGGGAACATAGAGAATTTTTTTTTCAAAACACCTCATTTCCAATGATAAACATGAATGTCAAAGGCCAAGTCCTCAAAACAACTCTGCATGGCTCCTGGCTGTTTTAGGGAAAGACGTATGTTTTTCCAAATGAAAATATCATCCCAGGACAGAGAATGGAGAAGCTGAAAGTGTTAGAGGTCAAGTAAAGACTATAAATTAAGCCATTGGAAAATTATTTGGGGAGTATTCTAGGGTTTGCTTTATAGGAATAAGATATTCACTGCAGGAAAGAAAGGAGAAAGAGGAAAGGAAAGAGAATGGAAAGGGAAAGGAGGAAGAGAAAGAAACAAGAAAAAGAGAAAGGTAAAAGGAAAGAGAAAGGGAAAGAGAAATGGGGAAGGATCAGGGAAGGAGAAGGAGGAAAAACGGAAGGTGGAGGGTTGGGAAGGGGGAAAAGAGAATGGCAAAAAGTTAAGAACAAAGTATTAGTTAGAAAGCATTGAATTGCTGGCTATATATATGATCATGTCTAGAAATGTTCATAAAAGCAGATTTCTAATATTGATTTCCTATTGATAACCTACTTGGTTCTTTTAGCCAAAGATAAAAGCAATAACAGTAACTACCAGTTAATGCTCATGTAGCTTTGCAGACTTTAAGGGTTGTGTAAATAGCTTTATTAAAAAGCATTTTCGGAGACTTCCGGGTAATCATGGCTGCAATCTAGACGCCGCACGTTTCCTCTCCCCAGCACCGAACGAAATAGACTACATCAAAGGAGCATAAAATCACCTTTGGAGGAACAGAAGGACTCCCCAGTACCCCACAGAGGCAAAGGTACGTGGGGCTTGAACATTTCCACACTAAAATAAGAAGGAAAAGCTTGCACAGAAAAGTGAACTGAGCCGCCCTTCCCCCACCCCACCTCCCCCACTAAACCAGAGTGAGCTACCTGAGCGCTCACCAGGACAGCGAGTGAGTGGGGAGCGTCTCTGTCTGGGGGGGCACTCCAGGGTCCTTGGGATCTGGGGACTGCCAGGAAAAAACGTCTCAGGGCGCTTTCACTGGAGAAGCCAGCGGACTTCGGGCGGGCTGCGCTGAACAAGGCGCAAGGATTATCTGGGCGGAGCTGAATACCTGGGCTCGGAGGCTGGGAAGAACTAGTCTGAAGCAACCTAAATTCACAGAAAAACCACTCTTATAACCCAGACCCCAGACCAAAAAGGAAAGGGAAATAAAACCACCAAAGGGATGGCTCACATGGCCCAAAATCAAGCCTCCAGGAAGAAAGGGAAAAAAGTGACTATTGAAAACTTTTATGGTGGAAGTACCCAAGGGAAAGAGGAGAATGAAGAGGAAATCCAAAAAAATTCAGAACACGCCTCCCAAAATGGAAACTATCAACAAGCTCTGGAAGATCTCAAACTGGAACTTATCCAAAAGATGGAAACCTTCTGGAAAGAAAAATGGGAGAAAGAGATCAGCTGTCTGACAGATAAGACTGCTCAATTGGAAAAAGAACTCGAAGCAGCCAATACAAGGGCAGACAAGGCTGAAAAGCAAATCCAGTCCCTAATGACCAGAATTAAGGACCTCGAAGAAAGTGAGATGATAAAACAGCAAGAATCAATAAAGCAAACCCAAACAATTAATGAATTGGAAGAAAACAGAAAATATCTCACTGAGAAGGTCACGGACCTGGAGAACAGAGGAAGACGAGAAAATCTCCGTATCATCGGTCTCCCAGAAAAACCAGAGGTAAACAACAAATTGGATTTTATTCTAGAGGAGATTATAAAAGAAAATTGCCCCCACGTTCTGGAGCAAGGGGGCAAAATAGAAATAGAGAGGATTCATAGAACACCTTCTATACTAAATCCCCAAAAGACAACACCTAGGAATGTAATTGCCAAATTCAAGAGTTTCCAAGTAAAGGAGAAAATCCTACAAGAAGCCAAGAAGAAGAGCTTCAGATATAAGGGGGCTCCCATAAGGATCACACATGACTTAGCGGCTAACACACTAAGAGACCGCAAAGCATGGAACACGATATTTAGAAAGGCAAGAGAGCTGGGTCTCCAACCAAGAATCAACTACCCAGCAAAACTGACTATATACTTCCAGGGGAAAGTATGGGCATTCAACAAAATAGAAGATTTCCAAGCATTTGCTAAGAAAAGACCAGAGCTCTGTGGAAAGTTCGATATCCAAGCACAGAAAGCAAGAGAAACATGAAAAGGTAAATATGAAAGAAAGGGAAAAGGAGATAAATCTTATCTTTCTCTTTAAGTCAAACTCTCTTCTATAAGGACTACATTTACATCTAATTATATATATTAATATGTGGGGAAAATGTTTTGTGTAACTCTCATAAATTGTATCATCATAAGAGTAGTTAGAAGAAACATGCATAGGGAAAGATTGGGGAATCAAGAAGATTTGGGGAAAGTTGGGGCAAAAAAAGGAAAAGGGAGGGGGGAACCGTGATAATACTAAGATTAACTTCAAGAAATAGGGGGGGAATCAATAGAATAAACTTTCCCATATAAAGATACACATGGGAAGGGGAGGGGAAGAACTCTCATATGAGAAGGAGAGGAAGAGAGCGTGAAGTGGAAGTACTTAAACCTTACTCTCAGTGAAATCGAATCTGAGAGGGAAGAACATCTAGATCCAGTGGGATCCTGATTTCTATCTTATCCATTAGGGCAAGAAAGAAAGGAAAATTAAGGAGGGGGAGGGGGGAGGGAGCACAAAAAGGGAGGGAAGGAGAGGGGGGAGGGGTAGGGAGCATAAAAAGGGACGGGCTAGAAAGGGAAGCATCTCAAGGGAGGGGACTAGGGGGACCAACCTAAAGTAAATCACTGGTTCAAAAGGAGAAAGCTAAAGAAGAAAGGTCAGAACTAGGGGAAGACATCAAAATGCCAGCGAATCCACAAATAACAATCATAACTTTGAACGTGAATGGGATGAACTCACCCATAAAACGCAGACAAATAGCAGACTGGATTAGAACACAAAACCCTACCATATGTTGCCTTCAAGAAACACATATGAGACGGGTTGACACTCACAAGGTTAGAATTAAAGGTTGGAGTAAGACCTTTTGGGCCTCAACCGATAGAAAGAAGGCAGGAGTTGCAATCATGATATCTGACAAAGCCAAAGTACAAATAGACCTGATCAAAAGGGACAGGGAAGGTAAATATATTCTGCTAAAAGGAAGTATAGACAATGAGGAAATATCACTAATCAACATGTATGCACCAAATGGTATAGCATCCAAATTTTTAATAGAGAAACTAGGAGAATTGAAGGAGGAATTAGACAGTAAAACCATATTAGTGGGAGACTTGAACCAACCACTATCAAATTTAGATAAATCAAATCAAAAAATAAATAAGAAAGAGGTAAAAGAGGTGAATGAAATCTTAGAAAAATTAGAATTAATAGACATATGGAGAAAAATAAATAGGGACAAAAAAGAATACACCTTCTTTTCAGCACCACATGGCACATTCACAAAAATAGATCATACACTAGGTCATAGAAACATGGCACTTAAATGCAGAAAAGCAGAAATATTAACTGCAGCCTTTTCAGATCACAAGGCAATTAAAATATTGATCGGCAAGGGTACATGGAGACCCAAATCAAAAATTAATTGGAAATTAAATAACATGATACTCCAAAATCATTTAGTTAGAGAAGAAATCATAGAAACAATTAACAATTTCGTTGAAGAAAATGACAACGGCGAAACATCCTTTCAAACCTTATGGGATGCAGCCAAGGCAGTACTTAGAGGAAAATTCATATCCCTGAGTGCATATATTAACAAATTAGGGAGGACAGAGACCAAGGAATTGGAAATGCAAATCAAAAAACTTGAGAATGAACAAATTAAAAACCCCCAGAAGAAAACCATACTAGAGATCCTAAAAATTAAGGGAGAAATTAATAAAATAGAAAGTGACAGAACTATTGAGCTAATAAACAAGACTAGAAGCTGGTACTTTGAAAAAACAGACAAAATAGACAAAGTACTGGTTAATTTAATTAAAAAAAGGAAAGAAGAAAGGCAAATTAATAGCATCAAGGATGAAAAGGGGGATCTCACCTCAAATGAAGAGGAAATTAAGGCAATCATTAAAAACTACTTTGCCCAACTATATGGCAATAAATTTACCAATCTAGGTGATATGGATGAATATTTACAAAAATAAAAATTGCCTAGACTAACAGAAGAAGAAATAGTTTTCTTAAATAATCCCATATCAGAAATTGAAATCCATCAAGCCATCAAAGAACTGCCTAAGAAAAAATCCCCAGGGCCTGATGGATTCACCAGTGAATTCTATCAAACATTCAGAGAACAGTTAACCCCAATATTACACAAACTATTCGACATAATAAGCAAAGAGGGAGTCCTACCAAACTCCTTTTATGACACAAGCATGGTACTAATTCCAAAGCCAGGCAGGCCAAAAACAGAGAAAGAAAACTATAGGCCAATCTCCCTAATGAATATAGATGCAAAAATCTTAAATAGGATACTAGCAAAAAGACTCCAGCAAGTGATTAGAAGGGTCATCCACCATGATCAAGTAGGATTCATACCAGGGATGCAGGGCTGGTTCAACATTAGGAAAACTATCCACATAATTGACCACATCAACAAGCAAACCAACAAGAATCACATGATTATCTCAATAGATGCAGAAAAAGCCTTTGATAAAATACAACACCCATTCCTACTAAAAACACTAGAAAGCATAGGAATAGAAGGGTCATTCCTAAAAATAATAAACAGTATATATCTAAAACCATCAGCTAATATCATCTGCAATGGGGATAAACTAAATCCATTCCCATTAAGATCAGGAGTGAAACAAGGATGCCCATTATCACCTCTATTATTTGACATTGTATTAGAAACACTAGCAGTAGCAATTAGAGAAGAAAAAGAAATTGAAGGCATCAAAATAGGCAAGGAGGAGACCAAATTATCACTCTTTGCAGATGACATGATGGTCTACTTAAAGAATCCTAGAGATTCAACCAAAAAGCTAATTGAAATAATCAACAACTTTAGCAAAGTTGCAGGATACAAAATAAACCCACATAAGTCATCAGCATTTCTATATAATTCCAACACAGCTCAGCAGCAAGAACTAGAAAGAGAAATCCCATTCAAAATTACCCAAGACAAAATAAAATACTTAGGAATCTATCTCCCGAGACAAACACAGGATCTATATGAACACAACTACAAAACACTTTCCACACAACTAAAACTAGACTTGAACAATTGGAAGAACATTAACTGCTCATGGGTAGGACGAGCCAATATAATAAAAATGACCATCCTACCCAAACTCATCTATCTATTTAGTGCCATACCCATGGAACTCCCAAAAATTTTTTTTACTGATTTAGAAAAAAACATAACAAAGTTCATTTGGAAAAACAAAAGATCAAGGATACCCAGGGAATTAATGAAAAAAAATACAAAGGAAGGGGGTCTTGCAGTCCCAGATCTCAGACTATATTATAAAGCAGCGGTCATCAAAACAATTTGGTACTGGCTAAGAGACAGAAAGGAGGATCAGTGGAATAGACTGGGGGCAAGCAACCTCAGCAAGACAGTATATGACAAACCCAAAGATCCCAGCTTTTGGGACAAAAACCCACTATTTCATAAAAACTGTTGGGAAAATTGGAGGACAGTGTGGGAAAGATTAGGCTTAGATCAACACCTCACACCCTACACCAAGATAAATTCAAAATGGATGAATGACTTGAACATAAAGAAAGAAACTATAAGAAAATTAGGCGAACACAGAATAGTATACATGTCAGACCTTTGGGAAGGGAAATACTTCAAAACCAAGCAAGAATTAGAAAGAATTACAAAATGCAAAATAAATAATCTGGATTACATCAAATTAAAAAGTTTTTGTACAAACAAAACCAATGTAACCAAAATCAGAAGGGTAGCAACAAATTGGGAAACAATCTTCATAAAAACCTCTGACAAGGGTTTAATTACTAAAATTTATAAAGAACTAAATCAATTGTACAAAAAATCAAGCCATTCTCCAATTGACAAATGGGCAAGGGACATGAACAGGCAATTCTCAGCCAAAGAAATCAAAACTATTAATAAGCACATGAAAAAGTGCTCTACATCTCTTATAATCAGAGAGATGCAAATCAAAACAACTCTGAGGTATCATCTCACACCTAGCAGATTGGCTAACATGACAGCTATGCAAAGTAATGAATGCTGGAGGGGATGTGGCAAAGTGGGGACATTAATTCATTGCTGGTGGAGTTGTGAATTGATCCAACCATTCTGGAGGGCAATTTGGAACTATGCCCAAAGGGCGATAAAAGACTGTCTGCCCTTTGATCCAGCCATAGCACTGCTGGGCTTGTACCCCAAAGAGATAATGGACAAAAAGACTTGTACAAAAATATTCATAGCTGCGCTCTTTGTGGTGGCCAAAAATTGGAAAATGAGGGGATGCCCCTCAATTGGGGAATGGCTAAACAAATTGTGGTATATGTTGGTGATGGAATATTATTGTGCTAAAAGGAATAATAAAGTGGAGGAATTCCATGTGAACTGGAACAACCTCCAGGAAGTGATGCAGAGCGAAAGGAGCAGAACCAGGAAAACATTATACACAGAGACTGATACATTGTGGTACAATCGAAGGTGATGGACTTCTCCATAAGTATCAATGCAATTTCCCTGAACAATCTGCAGGGATCTAAAAAAAAAAATACTACCCACAAGCAGAGGATAAACTGTGGGAGTAAAAACACCGCTGAAAAGCAACTGCTCGACCACAGGGTTGGAGGAGATAAGACTGAGGAGAGACTCTAAATGAACACTATAATGCAAACTCCAACAACAGGGAAAAGGGTTCGAGTCAAGAACACATGTGATAACCAGTGGAATCATGCGTCGGCTATGGGAGAGGGAAAGGCTGGGGGGGGGGGGGGGAGGGGAGGAAAAGAAAACGATCTTTGTTTCCAGTGAATAATGTATGAAAACGACCAAATAAAATAATATTAAAACTTAAAAAAAAAAAAAAAGCATTTTCACAAACTTTAAGGTTTGCAAAGTGCTCTCTCTATATATCATCTAATTGATCTTAACAAAAACTATGAAAGTAGATTCTGTTATTATCTCCAGGAAACTAAAGTTCAAAAAGGTTTAAGGCTTCATAGCTATTAAGTGTGCCTGAGGAAAGAATCAAACTCAAGTCTTCATGACAACTAGAACAATCCTAATATTCTATTTCCATTTTTTGAAGGATTAAATTAAAAATTAGATAATTAAATTAATTCCTTTATAAATTGTTGATCCTAATAAAATTATTTCCATTACAGAAAAAAATGGTCCAAACAGAACCACTTCCCTCATCCAACACCTGGGTTTTGATCCTGACTCTTCCAAGTATTACCTTCATAAATTTGGACAAATCATTTGACCTTTATGAGACTCAGTTTTCTCATCTATAAGCAAGGAATTTAGATTAAATGGATTAGATTATCTCTAAAATCCCTTCTAACTCTAAATTTAAGACCTTATGAATTAGACCCAAATTTTCTTTCATTCTTTTTAAAAAGTTATTTAAATGGATTTGGACTTATCTAACAGCCATACAATAGAAAATACAATGACCTTTGGAGTTAAAAGAAGTGAATTTGGGTCCTGGTCTTTAACTTTTCACTTGGGTGATCATGGAAAAATCCTTTCAATGGTTTCCTTACTTGGAGTGCAATGGGGACAATAAGACCTGTCTTACTTCTTCCCCAGGGATGTTATGAGTTTTTATGATGGGAAATCAGGCAATCCTTAAGTGAATATCAAGATGCAGATATGAATCTGCTGATTAGTTCATCCAGTCTATGTCTATAGACTTTTAACTACATCTTTCATCTATTCTATTCTGTTATTTTTTTATTCTCATACCCCAAATTCATAAGAATAATCTCAAACCTGCCAGAACTAAATGCAAATCTGGTGCCAGCCACTCCCTTTTCCCATTTTGGAATACTGGTAGTGAAGGAGTGGCTGGGATTCTGCCACCTTCACCAACAATAAAGAGAAATTGTGCAATGGGGGATTTTCAGGGACACAGTCGTCTGCACTGGTATACCCCACCAATCCAAACAAAAAGAGGGCACAAAGAAAGGACATGCAAAGAATGCTCCCATTGTGACCATTTCCCTTAGAGTGAGGGAAGCCATAGGCATATGCTCCACTCAGTGCCTCTGTATGCCAGTTCAGCGGAATCTGCAAAGACCTTTTCCAGACCAATAAAACCCTTCTGGGGGCTCCACAGAAAATGATCTTCTCTCCCCTTAATGATTTAAACACAAGATTTCAAAACTGCAGGCAAAACCAAATTCTAGTGGCTGAAGCCAAAATATTCATTCCTTCCTGCCTAGCCAACAAGTCAATTCCAGTAGAGAATTTCATTCCTTGCACAAATCCCAACACAGCCTTTTATTAGGTATGAGCGGCTAGTGTGAAGTTCCAACACCGCTACTTTAAGAATTACAATCTGCATCTTTCTCTCTGCAGGGAGTATTTGCTTTGGCAGGCTGGTCTGTTTCTGATATACCCGTCAGGAAAACCACAGCTGGCCAGAGGTGAAAGGTACTCACAGTGGAGTGTCAATCACTGATTCCCAGCTGTAAGCTTTGCAATAGCCCAGAGTGTCTCCAATTATCTCAAGGGGTGTGCTGAAAATCTCCAAAATTTCCAAAATAAATTAATTAAAATTTATGTGAATAATGAACACTATCAAATTCCTGCTATAAGACAAATATGACCCAAATGCCCTCAAAATTGAAAAATAAAGTGGAGAAAGGAAATCACTATCACTACTCAACACCAATACATATTAAAATTGAATAAAATGCTAATGAAACAAAGAAATATGTATAACCACAACTGCTTAGCCCTAACCGCTTTTCTGTCTTGAAACCAATACTTAGAGAAAGGTTTTTTTAATCCCCAAATTAAAGAATCTCAGAGTTAGAAGGGACCCTCAGAAGAAATCTAAATCAACCCACATCTGACTGAGAAGTCACTCTAGCAACTAAGTTGGCCATAACTTCTTGGCCTGAAGACTTCCAGGGATTAGGAATCCCCTACCTTCCAATGAAGCCCAGGACAATGCTGGAGAACTCTTATGGTTAGAAGTGTTTCCTAGCAAAGAGTAACAGTCTTTCTGCAACTTCTACCTGCTGCTTCTAATTTTTCCCTCTGGGGCCAAGTAGACCCACATTGTTTAGTCATTTCAGTTGTGTCTGACTCTTCATGATCCCATTTGGGGCTTTCCTGGCAATTTCCTGGTTTGTCATGTCCCTCTCCAAATCATATGACAGATGAGGAAACTGAGGCTAACAGGATTAAGTGACTGGCTCAGGGTCACATACCTAGGAAATGTCTGAGGCCAGATTTGAAGTCAAGTCTTCCTGACTCTAGGTTTGGTACTCTATCCACTGCATCACCTGGCTTCCAAATATAGCCTTTCAAATACTTGAGCCACAGTGTCCAGAGCTAGAGAAGTGATCGTTCCACTATACTCTGCTCTGGTTAAACACCAACTGGAACACTGTGTTCAATTCTGGCCACCACATTTTAAGAAAAACATCTCCATGCTAGAATTATTTATTTAGATGTGTCCTGAAGAGCAAACCAGGATGGCAAAGGGTCACCAGCATCAGTGGAAAGAACAAGGGATACTGAGCCTGGAGAAGCCTTGGGGAAGCACTATAGCTAGAGGGTTTTGACTTATTCTGCTGAACCCCAGAGGGCAGAAATGAAAGTTAAGAATAATTAAGTAAGAGTAATGGGAAGAAATTGCAGAAAGGTAGATTTCACTTCTATATAGAGCAAAACTTGTAGTTGTGCCAAAAGGAAAGGAATTATATGTCCCCTTGTTGGGAATATTGAATAGGAGATTTCTACTCACATATGGGTTAAACTAGGTGCTCTCTGAGTCCCTTCCAACACCAAGATTCTATGACTTTGTGAATAAATGAATACCCATGACTGAACTCCAGGGATCATTTGGACAGGTACAGTGTCAGGAAATTAAATTAAACACCAGAAGTTCAACATCATCATACCGTCAAACAAAGCAGGGAGCTCATCTGGAGCCTGCAGCAAGGAGAAGGTAAAACTTTATGAAGCATTCCCAATCACCACCTGTGAACTTCTCAATAACTTCCAGAGAAGCAGATAAAGAACACGGTTTATTCTCTTCATTGGATGGATAAAAACCCTGACATGAGAGCCATAAAACTTTGTGGCTTTGCCCAATGGCACATGGCCAATAATAGCAGAATGGGACCTCAAACTGGGGCTCACACTTTCTACCACAACTCGTTCAGTTACGCCTCACTGTATAATTTTGAATAAATCTGTGCAACTTGGTTCCTCCCTATGTAAAATGGGTATAATAAATGTTTTCTCTTCTTATTTATCAGTGGTGTTCTAAGTACTGTATATACTTCTCTAAGAAAATTCAGGCCATTGTAGTAGTTCTTATCAACATTGCTGTTGCCAAGGACTCTACTATGGCTTAATCCTCTTTCCTGAAAGTGGAAAAAAAGGGACCAATACCCACTAAGCTAGCTGAGAAAGATTTGATTATATTCTTTCCCTTCAGATTTTATATCACAATTTAAGTTTATGATGTATGTTACATATATTAAGGCATGTATTATATACATTTGTATTTTGTATATACTATAAACCCTAACCTTCTGTCTTAGAATCAATATAAAGTATCATCTTCTAAGGCAGAAGAGTGATAAGGGATTGATAAACTGGTTAAGTGACTTGCCCAGGGTCATATAGCTAGGAAGTATCTACATCCAGATTTGAACTCAGGACCTCCAGTTTTGAGGCTTAGTTCTCCACTTGGCCATCTAGCTACCCCTATGTATTATATTTGTTGTATAGTATATTTGTTGTATAGTATGCATTATTGAAGTATCGCATACTATGATACACTTACCATAGCTGTGTGATTGTGGGTAAATCTCTTAATTGCTATATGTCCCAGTTTCTCCATCTGTAAATGGAGATAATAATAGTACTCACCTCACAGGTTGCTGTAAGGATAAAATGAGATATTTTTAAGTGCCCTGTAAACTTTAAATAAATGCTATTTTATCATTATCATCATCCTTATTATAGCATTAAGTCTAAAAGTGGTATAGAAGAAACAGCACTGGATATGAAGTAAAAGACAAAGAAACAAGTTCAAAACCCATTTCTGTCATCTATTCTGGCCGCTGGGCAGCACAATGGATAGAATATTGGACCTTTAGTAAGACCTGAGTTCAAATTCTTCCTCTGAGGCTTAGTAGCTATGTAAACCTAGGAGAATCACATAACCTCTCATAGACTCATTTTCTTCATCTGTAAAATGTGTGTGTGTGTGTGTGTGTGTGTGTGTGTGTGTGTGTGTGTATGTGAATGGCAGGGGGGTGGGGTGGGGGGAATAATGTTAGCACCAGTCCAGAGGATTGTTATGAGGGTCAAAGGAGACAACGTGCATTAAAAGACTATTTACAACCACCATCCTAGACATACTATTTCAAGAAACTATCAAGGAGAACTGCCCTGATATCTTAGATGAAAAGGGTAAAATAGAAACTGGAACAATTCACCAATCACCTCCTAAACAATATCCCAAAATGAAAATTCCCAGAAATATTCAAACTAAACTCTAGGCTTCCCAGATCAAGGAGAAAAGGTGACCAGAAAGAAACAATTCAAATATAGTGGAGTCATAGTCAGGATCACACTAGATTTGGCAGCTTCCATGCTAAAGGAATGGAATACTTGGAATATGATATTCTGGAAGGCAAAGGAGCTAGAATTACAACTAAGAATAATACACAAATAAGAATAATATACAAAGGGGGAATGGATATTTAATGAAATAAGGGACTTTCAAGCATCCCCGATGAAAAGATCAGAATTGAATAGAAAATTTGACAAACACAGGACTCAAAAGAATCCTTAAAAGGCAAATGCAAAGGAATAATCATAAGGGATTCAATAAAGTTAAACTGGCTACATTCCTAAATGAGGAGATAGTACATGTAATTCCTAAGAACTTTAACATTATTAGGGTAATTAGAAGGAATTTAACATAGACGGAGGATACAAGAGTGAGTCGGTTATGTTGTGATAATTTTTAAAAAATGTAGAGTTGAGAAAGGAAGATACTAGAAGAAAAGAAGGGACTGGGATAAAAGGGAAGGAGAGAGGTAGAATGGGGAGAATTTTCTCACATAAAAATGATATGCAAAGAAGAGATTCTATAATGGAAGGGAAAATAAAGGGTGGGATGAAAGGCAGAGCTTGAACCTCACTCTCATTATAATTTGTTGAAGGAGGGAAGAATATAATTTGTTGAAAGAGGAAGTTGGGTATAGAAATCTATGTTACTCAATAGGGAAATCAGAGGGGAAGGGGATAAGACATATTTGAGGAGGGAAATAAAAAGGAGGGCAAATTAGGGGAGGCAATGGTTGGAAACAAGGAGGGACAAGATAAAAAGAGAAAGAGAGAGGAAGAAACAGAAGGAAAATGGAATGGAGATGGATGGGATATAGAGTAATCATAATTGTGAGCTTAAACAGCATGAGTTCACCTATAAAACAGAAGCAGATAGCATTAGAATCCAGAATCCAAACATATGTTGTTTACAAGACATCTTTGAAACAGAATGATCCACACAGAGTTAAAATTAAGTGCTGATTCCGAATCTATTATTCTGCAGCTAAGGTAAAAAAGTAGGGGTATAAAACATGATCTGAGACAATGCAAACGCAAAAATAGAATTAATCAAAAGAGACAAATAAGTTTTTATAAAGATATCTCATTTTATCAATTACATGTAATAATACATTTCCACCTAAATTTTCCAAAGTTTTATGATCCAAATTATCTCCCTCCCTTCCATTATTCCCCCTATCTAGAGATGACATCAAATTCAATCTGTGTTATACATTATCATGCAAAACATATTTCCATATTGCTCATTTTTGTAAGAGAATTTCCCTATAAAACCAAAATCCCAAAATAAAAACTCAAATAAACTAAAGTGAAAAACCATATGCTTTGGTTTTTGCATTTGGACTCCAAAAATTCTTTCTCTGGAGGTAGATAGCATTCTTTGTCCTAAGTCCCTCAGAATTGTCCTGGTCCATTGTATTTCATAGTTGATCATTCCGCAATATTGCGGTTACTGTGTATAATGTTGTCCTGGTTCCACTTATTTCACTATGCACCAGTTCATGTAGGTCTTTCAAGTTCCTTCTGAAATCATCCTGTTCATCATTTCTTATAGCATAATAGTATTCTATCACCAACACTTACCATGATTTGTTCAACCATTAAAAGAGATAATTAGGGAAACTACATTTTACTAAAAGATACTATAGACAATGAAGTAAAATTAGGAAAATTTACAGCAAGTTTCTCTAATAAAGACCTCACTTCTTGAATATATAGGGAACCGAGTCAAACTTAAGAGCCATTCCCCAATTGATAAATGGTCAGTTTTGAAAAAAAAGAAATAAAAGCTATTTATGGATGTATAAAAATGCTCTAAATAATTATTGATTAGAGAAATTCAAATTAAAACAACTCGGAGGCACTACCTTACACAGAACCCGCAAATGCTAGAGGACATGAGGGGAAAATAGGTACATTAATGAATGGTAAAGTAGCAAAATGGTTCATCCATTCTGAAGAATGATCTGGAACTATGAATAAAGGGTTATAAAACTGTGCATATCCTTTGATCTAGCAATACCACTACTAAGTCTATAACCCAAAAAGATAAAAGGAAAAGACACAAAAATATTTATAGATCATTTTGTGGTGGCAAAGAACTGGAAATTGAAGAGATGCTCACAATTGGGCGATGGCTAAACAAGTTGTGACATATGATTATGATGGAGTACTATTATGCTATAAGAAATGATAAGGGAAGTAGTTCCAGAAAAATATAGCAAGATCTATATAAATCAATACAAAGTGAAGTGAGAGGAACTGAAAGATAATTATATACAATAATAGAAATATTGTGAAAGACTTGGCCACTCTGAATGCTACAACTATCAAAGACAATTTCAAAGGACTCATGATTTTAAAAAATATCATCCATCTCCAGAGAGAGAACTGATGATCTCTGAGTGCAAATTGAAGTGTAATTTTCTTATTTGTTTTTTGTTTTGCTTTTTTGTGAAAAATATTTTGCATGATTTCACACGAATAATTGGTATCATATAGTTTTCTCTCTCAGTGATAGGGGAGGGGTGAAAGAGAGGGAGAGGATTTGGAATTCAAAATTTAAAAAGAAAAAAACATGAAAAATAAACAGTATTTTTTAAAAATAAAAAATCATGAAAAAAATTTAAATTATCTTTTTTAAGCCAAGGCATCTCCTTGGTTTTAGTGTCCTGGAATATGATTAAATTAAATTAAATGAAAAAGTGACAGCTCACAACCTAACCTTCCCTTTCGTGAGGCTTTGATTGTCACTCTCAATTGTCTTTTTTATTTTCTGACTTAGATCTTCCTTCCTCATGAGAAAACTCCCTGCCTATTTCTGGAATCTTTCATTTCCCTTCCCATTGCTTCTCCAGATCCATCCACTATTTTCTTATGCCCAGAACCTTCAAAGAAAATCTACAGAATGACAGGACACTAGTGCTGGGAAAGATCTTAGAAACCATTCAGTTCAAAGTTGTTGGCCAGAAACTGGGCTTAGACAAAAATCTTACACCATACTCCATAATAAATTCAAAATTAATAATTGACCTTCATATTACAGACCATACCACAGGAAAACAAGAAGAAAAGCAATGTCATTTCTTTCACAGCTATGACTAAAAAATACATGCTCACTTGAACAAGGGATCAAAGCAGTTATAAAATATAACAGAGATCATTTGCAGAAACAAAACTAATAGATACAGAATAAGAAGTGGCTGAGTAGAGAAAAAAAGATCATTATTTCAAATTTTTCAGTTATAGTTTGGTGCTGAGGGAATTGTGGGAATTGAGTGAACCATATTGATTCTGTCTTGTGACTCAGTTCTGGAGGGAGCTCAGTTCCTTTTCTATTCAATTATAGATCTAGTACAATTCCTGCCTTGTGATAAAATGATTCAATTGGGGGAATTGCAAAAAAACTTTATTGCATTATCCAAACCTTGCCACAGATTGATGCAAAAAGTTTTCTTGGTTATACATCTCAAGCAACCCATATTTCTTATCTGAAAACTGGTCCAGTATTGGTCAATCAGTTATTGTTTTCTTGTTCTTTTGATTGAATATGGACTCTTGGGGGAAGTGGGACACCTTTTTTTCTGATTTCCCCCTTCCACCTTGGAAAGCCTCTAATTTTTTCCTCCAATTAGAAATTAGCTAATCTTGTACCCTGGTTTATATCCTCTTAATTGTTTTCTTTTAATGTATAAACATCTGTCTCCCCCTGAATTCAGGGTCTAGTGCCAAGCTAAGAAGGTCTGATACTGATTTCTCATGCAATTAGTATGTGTTGCTTAATAAACCGATATGCTCAGAAACATGAACCTTTCTTTCATCAATTATTTCAGATTTTATTGCCACAGTTTCCAAGATAGACAGCTATCAGAAATATAAGACCAAAAGCCATTCTCTAACAGACAAGTAGTCAAAGCATATGACCAATTCTCAAAAAAAATTGCTATTAATAACCATATGAAGGAATGTTCCACATCATTAACGAAAGAAGAAATGCAAATCAAAATAGCCCAGAGGTTTCACCTCATATTCAGCAAATTGGCAAAGATGAAAAAAGACTGAAATAGTTCATGTTGGGGTGGTTGTGGAAAGTCAGGCATGCTAATTCATTACTGATGGAGATGTGAATTAGTGCAACAATTCTGGAAAGCAATTTGGAATTATTGCAAATAAAGTAGTTAAAATATCCACATCTTTTGACCCAGAGATGCCACTGCTAGGCATATACTGTAAGGATTTCACTGAAAAAAAAACAAAGGCTCCATATGCAACAAAAAATATTTATATTGACACTTTGAAGAGTAGAAAGAAACTGGAAACGACCCACCTCAAATGCTACCTCTTTCAAGAAGCCTTGCTCATCAACTGAGAAACAGTTAAAAGTATGATATGTGAATGAAATGGAATATAGCTGCTGTAACAAATGACCAATACCATCACTTCAGAAAAGGTTGGAAAAACTTACATGAATTATTGCAAAGTAAATAATTGCAAAATTGTAAAAAATTGCAAAGAAAAATAATCTACAGAATGACTACAAAAATATAAATGGAAAATACCACCAACGCAAAGCAATCTAAATTGAATGCTGCAAATGAATAAGCTTCACATCAAGTTATGAATATTCACCCCAACCTATATAAAAGCCATATGCTCCCCAGAGATGGGAGATCCACAGGTGTGGAACACTGCATATAGTGTCAGAATTTATTTTCAATGTATTGATTAGCCTTGATGATTTTTTCTCCTCTCCTTCCTTTTTTATTTTTTCTTTTTAAAAAATCTGGAAAGGAGAGGGAGAAGGACAGGGTTGGGGGGTGGGGAATCTTGGTGATGGGAGAACAAAATTTACCAACTAAAAGATTTTTTCAATAATAAATAAATAATCTAGTCCAAAATCTCACTTTGCATAGGAAAAAGCTGAGGCCCCAAAAGGAGAGGGACTCTCACCCTCAGGGTGAGTGGAACAGCTGGGACTAGAACCCTAATCTCCTGCTCCCCAGTTCACCACATCACATCTGCTCAATTTCATTTTTAGCCCAGACATTGTCATGTCATGGGTGGCAGCTCTATCACTTGCACAGAAAATGGCATTAAATGAAACTCATCTTGAAGTTTTGGAGAATAATCAGGTAGAAACACATGTCATTTGGATACATCTGGCAACATCTGTTTATCACCAGAGGCGTGTAAGTAGCGTGACCAGTAAGTAGTCTACCCTTAACGTTCCCTCCAGTGGCTTTGCCACGTCTACCGTCATCCCATGGGCGTCCCCATCACATGGCTCATTAGAACTAATGAATCACCCACTTTACCGGAGTCAGAATCTCAAATCAGGTTTTGCTAACATGCAAAAGGAAGGAAGCATACCCCTTTGTCCCAATACCAAGATGAACAGCAGACTCTGAGGAACAGAACTGCAGTCCTGAGGCCCAAAGCCGCAGGAGGCTGGAGGCTCTTTAACTTTGGCCAAATGCAGCCTCTCATTGCTAAGATGAAAAAACATGAAGGAAAAAAAAGTGCCTGGGATTTCACAAACACGAAAATAGCTCTTACCAAAAATAAATAAAAATAAATGATTTTAGTGTAAATGAATGAAAAACACATGGACAATTTTTTTTTACAAACTATAATTAGATTTTAAAATCAAGGGGAAAGAGTAAAAAAACATATTGGGAATTTTTTATCAGATTCAAGATCTTTAGTGCAAAGGGAAGCTGAGTCATAATATGATTACTAATATTTGGGGCTCCAAGAATGAATAATTCCCTACTCTGAACCTTTTCTCCAACCAGATGCCTGGCTTCCCCTTGGCAAGAGTCCTCTTGCCTACTCCCTTATTCACGTTTCTATCTAAGCCTACCCCAGCATCCTTCATTGACTCAGCAGATCCACTCATGTCTTCTCTCTTGCTTGTGATATCAGAGAAGCTCAGATTTAGAGCATCAAGAGCACCATGTATCTGATTGAGAATCTCTTCCATAAAATCCCCAACAAGCAGCCTTTGCCTTCAGTGAAAGAGAGTCCATGAACATCCTAGTGCAAATACCAACAACATGGAAATGGGTTCTGATCAAGGACACATGTGGAATTGTGCGTCGGCTATGGGAGAGGTCAGGGGAGGGGAAGGAGGAACAGAAAATTATGTTTGTAACCAAGGAATAATGTTTGAAATTGACCAAATAAAAAATGATGTTAAAAAAAGAGAGAGGGAGAGCGCCCACCTCCATTGTGAGGCAGCCTGTTCTACTTTGGGACTGTGCTTTTTGGAAGCCAAAATCTCTCTTTGTCACTTTTACCCATTGCATAGAGGCAAAAACCAAACAAAAACCTAATCCTTCTTTCCCCAACCTTTAAATACTTGAAGCTATCACATTCATGTCCAGCCACCCCTTCTACGTACCCTTATTTAAATGTTCTCTTCTCCGGACTAAATAATCCTAGTGGTTTTGTTTGGTTCTCAGATGGCATAATCAATGCTAATTGATTGACTGATTTTTGAGACTCTGGTTCCCTTCTCTGGCCTCTCTCTCCATCCTATTTGAATGTCCCTTTTTAAAAATTTATTTTTTAAAATATTTTTCCATATTTCCATGATTCATTTTCTTTCCCTCCCCTCTTCCCTTCCCAGAGCCAACAAGCAATTCCACCGGGTTGTACAAATGTTGTCACTTGATACTATTTCCATATTATGATGAATGTCCTTCTTAAAAACTTACCACCTCCTCCCCCAAACCAGATGCAGTGCTATTGGCACCTGTGGCCAAGAGTCCCATCAAGAAAAAATATTCAGAATTGATCAGAGGAAACTCTCTAGCCTTCAAATGATGTGTGACCAAGGCCAAAGAAGCAGGACCATAATTTCCCCAAACGTCTCTCTTAAGGCAGCCTAAAATGGCCTCTTGGGCCACCATATTACTGTGGACTCCCTGAGCTCATGGTCCACCATTTTTAGGCATGCCTTCCCTCTCGTTTACTTTTTGAAGCTGATTCTTATTCTTAGCTTAAGTATAGGTTAGTATTTCTCCCCCACTAAAGTCCCTATTGCTAGATTTGGCCCAGGGCTGTAGCTTGCCAAGAGATTTTTGGAACTTAATTCTGTCGCCTAAAAGCTATCTCGTCCTCCTCTGGGTCATTCTCCAGCTCTATCACCAATGTCTGCACTTAAACAGCAGCTGATTGGATCTTCCACTGCGGACTGAACAAGTGCTAAACTCTAGGAAGCCCTGGGTTTGAATCCTCCCTCACCCTCATGTCCTCAGTCCAGTCACTTAACTCCACTCAATAAATATTCATTAAGCTCCTACTCTGAGCCAGGCACTGAGCTAAGTGCTGAGCCTACAAAAAGAGGCAAAGATAGTCCCTGTCCTCAAGGAGCTTACAATCTACAGAGGGAGACAACATGCAGATATGGAGAAAGCAAGCTACAAACAATATAAATAGGAAATAATTAAAAAGAGGAAGACACGGGAATTAAGAGGGGGTGGAGAAGGCTTCCTGTAAAAGGTAGGATTTTAGTTGGGCTTTAAAGGCAGCTAGGAAGGTCAGTAGTTGGAGTGGAGAAAGAAGAGTGCTCCAGACATGGGCCTCAGTTTCCTTATTTCTAAAAGGAAATGTTGGATAAGACAGGTTCTGAGGTTCCCTCAGGATCTAATTCTGCAATCCTGTGATACCTATTCTGATGATTCTAATTTCAATCCACACTGCCTCTCTTAAAAAAAAAAAGGAAAGAAAGGATATCAATTTATTGTCAAAATGACGAATTGTTTGGACAGAATGGCTTGCTAGATATGGAGTTAGGAAAACCTGGGTTCAAATCCTACCTATAAATTTACTAGTTGTGTGACCTTGGCCAAGTCATTTAACTCCTCTTAACCTCAGTGTCCTCTTCTATGAAATGGAGGTAAGCTCTTCCCATTAGTTAATAAGCTCCTTAAGGGAAGGGACTGTCTTTTACCGTTTATATCCCTAGTGCTTAGCACAGTACAGTAGACAATAAATGTTTATTGATTCAAAAAAACAACAATAATAAAACTTGGCTCATGAAGTTGGTGTTAGGATCAAGAGAAATGCAAAGGGCTTTGCAAACCCTAAAGCACAATATGAATAATAGTTTATTATTTTCTTCTCCACCATCCCTGAATTAGGTGGCACAATGGGTAAGTACTAGGCTTGGAGTTGGGGAAACCTAATTTCAGATTCTGCCTCAGATTAGCTGTGTGACCCTAGACCAGTCACTTGACCTTTTTCAGCCTCTGTTCATCTCTAAAATGAAGGTGGATTGGGGGATGGGGCCCTCAATGGCCTTTTAAGGTCCCTTCTGTGACTCCAAAGCATTAAAGAAAACTATTGAGTCTTGATGACCATAGACCATCTACCTCCCTTCTGTTCCTGCAGTTCCTTATCCCAGACAAGGGTAATCATCTCTGACCTACAGAGAATAAATCAGATAACATCCATGAACTCTTTGGAGGGACCAAGCCATTTAGTGTGTTTTCCAGCCTAAATCATCCCATGGACTCATACATGCCCAACAAGCTACAGGAATTCAGGGGAGAGGTCAAGTAATAAGGAATGAGGCAATCAGAGAAGGCTTCCCAGAGGAGGTAGAATGTGAATGGAGCTTTGGAGAATGAGGTTCAAGGATAGTCAGCAGACGGGGCAGCTCAGAGGCAGAGGAGTCAAGTCATCCTAGAGAATGTTTTGTCAAGGAGGGAGAGGGTAGTTTAAAGAGTGGTTTGGCATGGTTCTGGTGTGCTTCCTGCTCTTCCCCAAGTTATCTGCCTCATCTTTCTGCTTACAAGAGAACAAAGGTAAAAAGTGGGCTGGGATCTTTGGCAAAGGTGCCACTGCTCTGTCAACTGTCTCTGAGTCTTCACATGGAGCAATTTCTGTGCCCGAAGCAACCAGAGTCAGCCATGGACCACAAGGGGATGGTGCAAGACCCGGGCCAGAATTTTTGCCAGAGTGCATGAAAGCAGTGGAATGTCCTGAAAACAAACTGAGAACCTCTGAGTCTTGTGTGAAGGGAACCCCCTCCCAGGATCATGAATTTGGGTCTGACCTGTGTCTCTGCACTCCAGCATGGGTCGCGGGACCTGGATTTCTCAAGCGTGTGGGGAAAGGAAGGTGGTTAAGGGAGCCATGTGGACAGCACCCACACGGCTAGTTAGAATAGGTTTCTTTGATGTCTGCCTTCTCTTATTCAAGTAAATATTAATAAACTATGAAAACTAAGGACCAGGAGTTAGTTATTACCGTCTGTATCATGGCACCTAGCTCATATGAGAACACATATAGATATCCTGATTTTGCAAGAAATACCATCAAATGCCACCTCCCTTTTTAGAGAGAAAGGCCACTACCTCACTAAACTGTGACCCCACACCCAAGTCTAAAACCATCCCTTCTTCTTCCCTCCCATCAGGAAGTGCTGTAATCACTAGGAATAACAGTCTGTGAGGCAAAATGAGGAGGTGAGTCAGAGAAAAGTCAGTGGCAACCCAAAAGATACTGTTGACTGGGAAAGAAGGGCAGAGAGTTTGGCCCTGTACTCTTATGAAAGGCAAGAAAGCAAGCCAGCCCAGAAGAGAGCCTTGGCAAAAGAAATAGGGAAGGGGTGGCTGGGGGTGACTGTGACATATACATGGTGCTGGCCCTCAGCAAACTGCAAGGTAAGACAGATGGATAGCAGGAAGGAAGTACACACATCTACCCAACATCTGCCATGTCTATTTCCTGGGCCAAAGTCCTAGTCATCCCAAGCTAGTTGCATCTCTGCCATCAGAGAAGCACTAGGGCCATTTCTGCTTCTGTTTTCCATTCTGCTGATTGCTGTGCAGCTAATCATTTTTTTTTCTCTTCTCACCAACCAGTCTAAGGGTGAGGTATAAGACCAGAGTGTCAAATGTATTTTAGAGATTAAAAAAAAAAATAAAAATCTAGTATTTGGAAGTTAATTATTCAAAGTTGAGACTTTATACTCTGACTCAGGGAAGGTCCTCAAAGAGTTTTTGAGAAGGATCATCCAAAAATGGAGCAAGTCAAGGAGGAGACAAAGGGTCTATTTATTGGTACAGATTGTAAAAATATTAGGGCTCTCTTCCCATTTTTCACACAGACAATATGGACCCTTCCCATTGATGGCATTGGTAGAAAAGAAGAAATTTGACTTCTGATTCTGGAATTTGGGGAAAGCTTAAGAATGTACCTTTGAACAGACTTGGGCTTTTAATCACCAAACACCTCCAGAACTTGACTTCCCAAAAATCACACCCAGGCACACCCAGGAAGCAGCTAACCACAGACTGCCAAGGGAAAGAAGTCATTTAATTAATAAAGGTGTCAGTTTCTCTCATCTCAAATTTCAAGGATTTTTTTTTGGGGGGGGGGGTAGTCTGTTGTTTTGTTTTGTCCTGGAAAATGAACAAAAGATAGCATTGCCAATTCATTATAGTTTGAATCACTATAGTTTGAATCACTATAGTTTGAATCAGAGTGCTGTCCAGCTATCATTTAACTGTTTCCTGTGTTTAGGCGAGTGTGCTTCTCAGTAGACGTATATAGCCATTACTTCCATATTTTGTACAGAACACTACAGCAGCACTAAAAGAAATGAAAAGTTTCGTTGAGAGTTGTATTATGAAAGGATTGTTATGGGAGCAGTGAGGTTGCTCAGTGGTTAGAGAGCCAAGCCTAGAGGATGAGAGGTTCTAGGTTCAAATCTGGTCTCAGACACTTTCTAGCTGTGTGACCCTGGGCAAGTCACTTAACCCCCATTGCCTAGCCCCTATTGCCCCTCTGCCTTGGAACTGATACAAAAAGTAGGGGTTTAAAAAAAAAAGAAAGGATTGCTGCCTTTCCTGAGCTTATAGACTAGTAGGGGACCTATCAATATGATAACCATAATCCATAATCAATATTGCATGATTTGTAAAATAGATTAAAAACCAGCTGGGTGAGGTGTCAACAATAAGGTAGCTAGCTCAGGCACTTTGGTCGTGTCTGACTCTTTGTGACCCCATTTGGGGGTTTTATTGGCAAAGATACTAGAGTGGTTTGTCATTTCCTTTTCCAGTTCATTTGAAGAAACTGAGGGAAAAAGGTATGTGACTTGCTCAGGGTCACACAATTAGTAAATGTTTGAGGTGTAAAAATAAATTGGCAGATTATAAAAATGAAGTATTTATATGGAAAAACTGTGAACTCAGGAAGAAGAGTCTTCTTGACTTGGTACTCTATCCACTACACCACCTAGATGCCCATACATATGTGCATGTACAGTCTACATATGCACTATATAGAGCATATATATATACATGAATATACATATATACATGTTATCTTCTCTATTAGAATATAAGTACTCTTTGATCTGGTAATACCACTACTGGGTCTGTATCCCAGAGATAATAAAAAAAGAGGAAAGGATCTACTTGTACAAAAATATTTATAGTAGCTCTTTTGTGGTGGCAAAGAATTGTAAACTAAAGTCCCTCGACTGGAGAATGACTGAACAAGTTGTGGTACATGTTGGTGATGGGATAGTATTGTGCTATAAGGAATGATGAGCAGGATGATTTCAGAAAGCTGGAAAGATCTGTGGGAACTGATACAGAGTGAAATAAGCAGAACTGGGAGAACATTGTGCACAATAACAACAGTACTGTATGATGATTACCTGTGAAAACTTGGCTCTCAGTAATGCACTGATCTGGCATGATCCTGAAGGACTTGATGAAGATCACTATCTACCTCCAGAGAAAGAACTGTTGGAATCATCTTTCACATCAGAGTATTTATGGTTTTATTTGGGGGGTTGGGTTATATATGAGTGTGCTTTTAGAAAGATGACTGCTTTGGGGGATTGGGAGGAAGCCTCCCACAGGGGATGGGGTCTTGGAGGTGGGACAGTGTTGGCGGAATGACGGACAGGACACAGCTTTCTATTCAAACCACAACATGGGTTTCACAGAATAAACTGCTCCATCTTGGCTGAGGCTTAGCTTTATTTTATACCCTCATGATCACACATCTACTTGGCACACAATTTCATTCTCAACAAACATGTTTCCATAGAACCTAACAACAGACATGAAGCCTAAGGAGGAAGTCAACAAAACATTGTTGCTAAGTGAAAGGTCAGAGGGTAGAATCAACATGGCACAGATTTGCCAGAGGTTTTTATGCCTAGAAAAGAGGGTCCTATCTAAGTGAGTATATAAGAATACTTCGTTTTAATTTTGTACATGGAATCTCCTATTAATATTCTGGGTAGACAGAGTGGGACATCTCTATTAACCCTACAAGCATGTTGGTCTCATCTATTTTTCTTGGGGCTAAGTAAGAATAATAAGCATAGCAATTCCAATAATAAGGGGATGTTAATAAGGAAAGTCACTTAGGGAGATTTCAGTGGATGTTTCCATCCTTCCTGGAAGCTGCTTTGTAGTCCCCAGTTTCCACGTGTGACCGTGTCAAACAGTGTGGTCTTTGATGGTTCCCGGCATATGACCAATATGGAAATGTGTTTTGCATGACAATAAAAATAAAGTTAAAAAAATTATAAGCTCCTTGATGTCAGTGACTATTCTGAGGTCTTCTTGTGTAAGCCCCAGGCCTGGTACAGTGTCTGTCAAAATAGGAGCTTAATAATGCTCAGTTTGTTGATTGCTTACAGACTCTCCTTACTCTACCATTCATAGAAGCATAGATCTAGAATTGTCTAGATCTAGACACATCAGAGGCCATCTCTTTCTATCTCTACACCTTATAAATAAGGATTCTGTGGCTGGAAGAGATTAGTGACTTGTCCAAGGCACACAGGTAGGAAATAATCAGAAGTAGCATTTGAACTCAGCTTCTCTGACACCAAAACCAATGTTCTTTCAACTCTACCACACTGCTTCCCAATTCTATGATTCCACCATATTAATTTTCTCCAGTTTTAGGCAATCCGGTTGTCTTCAAAATAAGAAACATTTTCAAGTGCCTACACAGACTTTAGAGCTGAGAGGTCCCTCAGAGTTCATCTAGTCTGACCTTCCACCCGCTGCAGGAACTTCCTCTGTAGCCCTCTTAACAAGAGAAGTTTTGCCAGTCTCTGTTCAGACATTCCCAGTGGGATGCTCACTAAAGGGCTTCTTACCAACATAAATTCTTAATGGAAGAACTTATGCAGGTGCTCTTCATTTTAAGGAAACTTGATATTTAAACATCTGGATTTGCAAAACTGATAACCGAAGGGATTCTTTACAGGCGTCATAAATAAACTCACCACAAAGATTAGTGATCATCTACTTTGGAGATATCTCCTATATATCTATTTCTTTTCATGCCATTTTCCCCATTAGAATGTAAATTTCTTAAATGTAGTTGTTGCTTTTTCTTTGTACCCCCAGAGTCTGGCACACAATAAGTGCTTAAGAAATGTTTGGTGCTTAAAACAGTGACCTTTGAGTTGGGCTTTAGAGGACAGAATAGAAGCATAACTTCAGCAGATGGATGGCAAAGCACACCTCCTATCCTTTGGCAGAGGGGCAGGATGCATGGGGCATTTTGATCCTACTTCCACATCGGCTACAATGGACCCCTCCAGGCCTAAACGTTAAGATATTTAATTCTTCTAATAAAACCATTTGGCAACCCCCAAGTAAAAGCAGTTCATGAGGCAGTAAAAGCACATAAAAGGAGCAGATGATGAAATAAAAGCAGGCCACAAAGCAGTTCTCAGAGTCTTTGGAGCTTCCAGCAGAGCCTAAGGCCGTCTTTCTATATGCCTTGCTTAGAGGGTCCGCATAACTGGATCCCAGGACAATCCACATAAGGAAAAACTTAAGTCAAATTATAGAGCCATTCTCTAACTGATAGACATTCAAAAGATATGAATAAATAGTTTTCAGAGGAAGAAATATAAGCTATCAATGGATATTTTTAAATGCTCTAAATCACTAATATTAAAGAAATACAAATTAAAGCAACTCTGAGGTTTTACCTCATACCTTTCAGATTGGCAACACATGACAAAAATGGAAAATGACCCATGTTGGAAGGGCTACAGGAAAACAGACATATTTATTTACTGCTGGTGGAGCTATGAACTGGTCTAGCCATTCTAAAAACCAATTTGGAATCCCAAAGTTACCCTATGACCCATCAGTGCCACTATTAGACTGATAAATACTATGAAGGAATCGAAGAAAAAGGAAAAGGAGCCAGATGGACAAAAATACAGATAGCAGCTTTTTGTGTAGAGGAAACTAAGGAAGTAATCATCAATTGGGGAATGGCTGAACAAAATAATATAATTATGCAATATATAAGAAATTATGGAAGGCTTCAGTGAAATATGCAAAGCCTTATATGTACTGATACAAAGGAAATAAGCAGAATCAGGTGAACCATTTTGGGACCTGGCCAGGATAAGAATTTGTTTTGCTTGACCATGCTCATTTGTTATGAGGGTTTTATTTTTCTTCTTTCCCCCCCCAAAAGATCAGGGGAATACAAAAAATATTTAGTTTTGTTCCTGGGGGAAATTTTAATTATAAAAATAAAAACAAAGTTGACTCAAGTAGTTCCAAGTCTGTTCCATAGTGTCTTGGTTCATACTGGCCTTAGTTGGCTTTATGGAAAAAAGAGAGTTAATTCGAGCTGTCCCAATACCACTAGAGTTCAGGCCAACAAGAGTAGAGCAACACACATCAATTCCTCTTTCAATACTTTACTACAGATTAGAGGGGATCCTGAGTTTCAAAAGCAATGGGTCCTACCCACTGAGGAAGGTCTCAAATACAAGCCCATTGGTAGACTCAGTGGGAGTCATCAGAGGCCCTGATTGACGTCTGAAGAATCTCAACATCAAATTGGAAAAAGAGTGAGGAATTTTTGGCCTCGTGATTTTCACAGGACCACAGACTTCATGTAGGAATAGTGGAAGAACCATAGATTTCTCAGTTAGCCCAACCTTCTCATTTCCTGGAAAAAGAAACTGAGGTCTGGAGAAGTTACAAGGTCAAGCACACAGTAAATGACCAAGACAGAATTTGACCCCAAGTCCTTTGGTTCTAAGACCAAAGTTGTTGTATTGAAATCCCTCGTTTTATACATGAAAGAAGTGAGACCCACTCATTTAACAAACTATTAGTGAACAACTACCATCTGCAAGGGCCAATGGTAATTGCTCTGATGGATTTTTTTTAAGTGGGGTAGGGGAGAGACACACACTCCATGCCCTCACATAGTTTAAATGGTGAGTCTACATGGACACATGAAACATGTAAAGAATAATACAGAATAATGTTTGTTCATTAACTAGGCATTTACTATGTATACAGTCTTATGGTTAAAGTCCAAAATTTATCATGTAGATTTCCAAAATGCTTGTAGGAATTCAGAAAGATCACTTGGGGTGCAGTGGTTAGGGAGGGCTTCAAGGAAAGAGGTAAACTCTGAAGGATGGGACACAACAGATAGGAACATGGGCAGAAATTATAGGGCTGATCACAGTAGACATCAACTTCAAGGCAAGAAATGCAAACTCAAGGTCCTTACTCCCAGAATTCTGCTCAGATCTTTTGACCTTGTTGTCTAGGATGGTTTATGGGTTCATTATTGGGGACTGTGTGTCTTGGCTGCTGTCAAATACTGACCTCCAGGTCACACTGTCAACCTTTTCTATGACTTTACCTCATGGCTCATGTATTCCTTTCTTCTCAGACCTCTTGGGGACTTCAATATTCATGTCCACACAATTCCTCCCCCTCCTCCTCTCCTCCTTCTGCATGCTATTCCAGTCACACACCAGCATGGACACATCCTAGACCTCACCAGTCCACAGAACTACCCCACATCCAAAATTCAGGCTTATTCTCTAACCACTATCTTCTATTCTTCCATCCCTTTCACTATCTCACTCACTCTAAGCTGGATACCTCTATCAATTTCTCCATTTTGTTCTATGATCCTTTGTCCAAAACCTAACTTCTTATTATCTTTCTCCATAAATTTGCTCCTCTTTCTGACTTCACGATTTCTGGCAATAGCATGAACCTACATCTAGTATTTCATGTCTGATACTTTTGGGTCAAGAGCTCTTAACCTTTCTTGTGTCATGGTTTCCTTGGATCAGTCTGGTAAAAGCCTCAGGCTCTCTTCTCAGAATAATGTTTTTAAATGCATAAAACATATAAGATTACAAAGAAAACCAATTCTATTGAAATATAGTTATCAAAATATTTTTTAAAACAAGTTTATTGATCTCAGGTTAAGAATCCTTGATTTTATCTTCAACCCTGTTCTCTTTCACCTCATATCCAATTGTCTGCCAAGCCTTGAAAAGTTAACTGTCATATTTTTTGTATCTATCCCCTCCTTAATAACCAAATACATTTCTACTGCTACTCCTCAAAGAAAGCCTCTCATGACCACCCATGTAAAATACTGTAGGAACATCTTAACAGATTTTCCCATCTCCATTCTCACAGTCATTGAATTTGTACTTCTTACTGCTACTTGACTAAGCTTTCCTAATCTTTATAGCTCTATTTCATTGTTCCCCAAAAGGGGCTACTATCTATCCCCCCAAAACCATTCTGTACTTTCCATCCTTGATATTCCTTCCATCTGAAATATGTCCCCTGCCCCAACCTTCCCTGGTTGAGTTGCTGATCTCTGCACCCCGCTTCTCATCCTTTAACGTCCACTCAAATGCTTCCACCTCCATGAAGTCTTCCTTAACCCTACAGCCTCCTTGGTATTTATTCCCAAGGGAGTCATAACCTTTCTCCCTTGGAATTTGGATAGCACTTTGTTTTCCACGTCTGATGCATTAATTAGGGAACCTCAGATAACTATGACTATGATTACAAGACACTTATAAATCAAGCATTGATAGAGGGATTTCCCTCACTCTGGCAGTCATCTTACCCCCTGAAGCTGATTGGATGATGTTCATAGAGAATCAGAAAATATGCATACAAGTCCTGATGTGAATTGGGGTCATGATATGGACTTAAGGAGGGTGCCAATAAAATCACAGGTTTGGACAAAAAAAATTCATAATTTTATATATCTATATATATCTTCATCTCAATAAGGGCAACTGGGTGGTACAACGGATAGTGTCCGGCTTGAAGTCAGGAGGATGTCTTAGAGATTTTAGGAGCCTTGTGACCCTGGGCAAGTCATTTAACCCAATTGACCTTTGTTCCTCAATGGTCGAATGAGTTGAGGAAGGAAAAGGCAAACCACACTAGTATCTTTGCCAAGGAAACTCCATATGGGGGTCAAGAAGAGTCAGGCATGACTAAAACAACTGAACAACAACAAAAGCTCCACAAAATCATAGGTCTGGACTCAGCCAAGTGAAATCATAATGCATAAGTTTGTATTATAATTTGTTAATGAGTTTTTTTAATCCCTCATGGGGAGACAAGCATGATGAAAAGGTAAGGGCTGTCACATCATTTATGTAAACTTTCCACCTCCCCCACTTCTTAGGACAATGTTGTGCCCACTGCAGGTGCTTAATACATGTTTGGTAAATCAAAGTGGGCTCTGGGGAAGATAGAAGGAGCTGACACCAGCTGCAGATTATTTCGTCTCCACACCAAATGTGAGCTAGCTCTTAAAGTGTTTACATTTTTTCGTCATCACATCTTTGCTCCTGTTTATATCATATAGAAACACATGTACCCTTGAAATCAGTCAAAATGTTGCCACCTTTCTTGAGGGGGCAGATGTGACACCCATTCTGGCAAAGGAAGAAGGTCTCTCCCACATGCTGAATGAGAAACAAAGAAGAGGAAGAGAGGGTGACAGGAAGATACAGGCAGAAATTGAAGCCGACAGCCAAGGGGGGTTAAGAGCTCCTTAAAAAGATGTTTGATCTGAAAGGGACAGAGAGAAAAGAGAGGAGGAAAGATGCATGCCTTAGAATTTGGGCCATAGGATCGCAAGACAACGTGGAAAAGAAGCTTAGGGATCATCTATCTCAACCCTTTCATTTTCTGGAGTGAGAAAAGAACTTCCAAGTAGGTTAAAAGACTTATCCAAGGCCACACAGGCAGAAATGGCATTCACATGTACATGCTCTGACTCCAAAAATGGGGCACATGGAAGGTAGCAATGTGGGTGCTGAGGGGAGAAAGAGCCTGGAGTACAGCAATATATAAACATAGTGTGAGGGCATCAGTGACTTGTGAATCCTGCTCAGGGGTCCAGCTTCCATGTCACACAAGCTGTTGGAGGATCTGAGATGAATCTTCTTAATTTTTTGGTGACATGTCCAGCCTTTGGCAATCTGATGAAGCTCTACGCCCCCTTTCTCCACAATAATGTTTTCAAATGCATGAAATACATGGAATTTCAAGGGAAAGAAATCACGTTGAAATATGGTTGTCAAAATATTATTATTTTTTTAAAAACAAGATCATGGACCTCCGGGTTAAGAACCCCTTGTCTTTTAAGTGCTCTGCAGAGGTCAAACCACTCCCTTGGGTGGCCTCTGAATTGCAGCCAAGGCTCAGAAGAAGAAAACTTATAGTCTTAAAAGATATGCTGAAGTAGAATTCTTGGTAATACCACCCACCACCTTTATCCCTTCTCCCCACAAAGTGGGACTCAAGTCATAAAGGTAAGATTTTGCAAAGTCACATTTAAAAAAAATATTTTGCCTTTCTGGTTGGCACGCTGGGAGTCTGACATACAGAACATGCTAACACTTCTGGGCTAAGTAGAAAGCTTAGGTCCAACCTGTACCAGTGAAGAACAAGTCCTGGCCCAAGACTCTGGTCCTAATAATGCCTCTGTCACTTTCTAGCTATGTGACCTTGGGAAAGTCTTTGGTATCTCTGGGCCTCGGCTCTCTTGTGTGTAAAACGAGGAGGACTCTGGACTCGATGACCTCTGAGGTCCCTCCCAGTTTCAATTCTGTGTATTCTCTACTCTTAAGGTCCTTCCTGGCTTGATTTGCTAGGATTTACCAACAGCAACCTCAGCCTTGTACTGATTTCTCTCCAGGACAATCTTTTAATTCTTTAAAAGAAAACACTCCCGAAATCATCAGAACCAAAATCAAACCATGGAATCAGCCTGGGAGCTTGTGCCTGCCTCTTTTCTGAGAGGAAACTGTCCCTGCTCTCTCAACTTCTTTGTTTTCAACCCATTTTTCTCTGTTCCTTCCCCTCAGATAGCTCCTAATGAGCTGTCTTTTCTTCCTGACTTAGCTTTGAACTTCCTGGGTCTCTCACAGAAAATGGGCTCTAAGGCGTAACTCCTAAATAAATGGACTATTTGTAAGGCTGTATCCAGACAACAGGCACTTTAGACCCATTAGGTCCCAAGAGTCACTGCCTGACAGGGAGACACAGCCCTCCCACTCCTGAATTCTTCCCTTCTCTGCCCCCAACACACACCCAAAAGGGTGGACTTTAAAAGCCAAGAAGGAAGGACTTTAAAAAAGAAAGAAGAAAGGAGGTTCTTAATGATTGTTACAGCAAACATCAGAGCCACAGGAAAGAAAGCGATAAGAAATAAGGGTATATGATAATGGCTCCATAGTATCAGAGCTAAATTAAGGCCAAAGGCCAGCCTTTGATTAGAGTTTCTCCTCATTCTCAATCTGGCTCCTCTTGATGCCTTCCCCATCCCTCCTCCCTGAAATAAACTCAGCAAAGACTTCATGAAAGGGATCCAAGACAGTTCTGGAGGATGTAATGATGAAAAATACTATCTACCTCCAGAGAAAGAACTGATGGCGTCTGAATGCAGACTGAAACATAGTATTTTTCACTGTATTTTTTTCAGGGATTTTTAAAAATGTGTCATCTTCTACAATATGACCAAGATGGAAATATGTTTTACACGATATCGCATGTATGAGCATATCAGATTGATTGTGGTTGTGGGAAAGGGGAGGAGAGGGAGGAAGGAAGAGAATTGGGAACTCGAAATTTTAGAAAATTAGTGTCAAAAATTGTCTTTAAATATAATTAAGAAAAAATAAAACACTGAAAAGGAAGGAGAAAATGACTCCACGAAGAATCATTAGCATAAAAAATGAAATGACTTAATTAATTAAAAAGAATGAGAATGTCCAGCCAAGGCAGTGCCCAAATATAAAAGCTATTCATTCCCCTGCCCCCACAGTTCTCTTCTCTTGGGCAGCTTTCTACAGTTACCACCAAAGAGAACCAAGCTTTTCCCCAGGATACAGTGTAACAATATGTCGTGGGTCCCATTCCCCACTTCTACTGAATCCTTCCCTATTTCACTACTTCATTGGCCGAGTATGCTCCCATACCTCATCTTGGGATGTCATTAGTCCTCTTCAAAAACAAAGCACCAACGGGCAGCTCAGGGGCTCAGTGGATAGACAGCCAAATGGGGAATGAGAGGTTCTGCTTTCAAATCTGGCCACAGAAATTTCTTAGCTGTGTGACCCTGGGCAAGTCACTGTCTAGCCCTGACTGCTCTGCTACCTTGGAACTAGTTCTTAACATAGATTCTAGGAAAGGAGGAGGAGGAAGAGGAAGAAGAGAACTTGGCAACCTTCAAATGCAATATTATGTTTTATTGTTCAATCATTTAGTCGTGTCCAAGTCTTCATGCCCCCTTCAGGGGTTTTCTTGGTAGAGATCCTAGAGAGGTTTTCCATTTCCTTCTCCTGCCCATTTTACATGTAAAGAACTGAGGCTAACAGGGGTGTGACTTGCCCAGGGTCACCCAGCTAGTAAGTATCTGGGACTGAATTCGAACTTAGGTTGTCCTGACGCCAGGCCTAGCACTCTATCCACGTACCGCCCAGCTACCAATGCATGCTCACTTCTAGCTTTCACTCTTCTTTCCCCTTCTCTAATATCAGGGCCACAACATTTGTCAAATCGTCAGAGGGCAGGAGCATCAGGCTGCGGGAAGAAGGAGCTGTCATGAGCATTGTAAATCCATGTTTTAGGATCATAGATTGAGAGCTAAAAAAGACCTCAAAGGCCCTCTGGTCCAAACCCCTCCATTTTATGAGGAAATGGAGGCCCAGCAAAGTGAAATGACTTGCCCCAAACAACACTGCTAGTTCATGGCAGGGCCAAGATTTGAGCCCAAGCCTGCAGGCTACAAAATAGAGCCCTTGTTCCATTGCACTAAGTATTTTGAGTAGTTAAAAGTTCTGAGGGTGTGGGACAGCCAAGAGGCTCACGCCTAAAGATGGGAGGTCCTGGGTTCAAATCTGGCCTCAGACACTTCCCAGCTGTGTGACCCTGGGCAAGTCACTTGACCCCCATTGCCTAGCCCTTACCACTCTTCTGCCTTGGGACCAATGCACAGCATTGATTCGAAGGTGGAAGGTGAGGGTTTAAAAAAAAAAACAAACTTCTGAGGGCTGCTTAAACTTGGCTAGAAACCAGCACTGGTTCCTGGTCCAGAGACAGGAAACACTGATTTTGGGCCCGCTACAACTCTGTACGAGTAAATCATTATAAACCCAGGCTCAGTCCTCTAGCTTGGCACAGGATAACACACAGAGCCAGCTGTTACAACTGCCTCCAGGCAGAGCCCTGACTAGGAATTTGCTTTCGCCCAGGGCAGCTCAAGTTACCACCAAGCCTGTGGGGTAAGTACAGGTGAGTGGGGCAGAGGTCTGGGGGAGAGAGGAGGAGGGTCAGGGGGTGCTGCCCCGGGCATCGAGGCAGAGACCCCCACGTGCTTCGGACTGTCCATTCCAGGCCTGGCTGTACTAGACAGGGCAGGGTAGGTAGGAGTTTGCTCCAGTCCAACAGCTGATTGTTTTTAAAGAAAGAAATAAGAAACTAACAAAAAAAAACCCTTACCTTCTGTCTTAGCATTGATACGAAGGACCAATTCCAAGTCAGAAGAGTGGTAAGAGCTAGACAACGGGGTGAAGTGACTTGTCCAGGGTCACACAGCTAGGAAGTATCTTGAGGCCAGATTGAAACTCGGGTCTTCCCAATTTTAGGTCCCGGATTCTCTCCACTGTACCACCTAGTTGCCCTCTCCTGCGAAAGGACTGCAAATGCCAGGTGCCCTCCCAATTCAGAGGCGGGGGCCAACGCTCCAGTAGCCTCACTCCAATTACATCTCTGCCTCTGCTTCCTTATTCTAGTTCACTTTATCTCTGCTTTCCCCCCTCTACATCCAAGGAGGCCTATTCCTCTCCCTTCTGCAAATCCCTAAGGAAACAAGAGTCCCTTCTTGGCTGTGCCCCTGGCCCACCCACACCAGTGGTTTTTCAACTCTGCCTCCAGAAGTCGATTGAATTAGATTGCTCTTTCTCTGGGCAAAGGCCAGAACTTCCAAGCTGCTCCTGCTATCAGTTTGTGATGATCCTGCTTTCATGAAAGGCAGTCAAGGTGTGGTCAAAAGAACACTGAATTTGAACTCAGAAGTCTCAGGGTTCAAATCCCAGTTCTGTAATCTGTATAACTTTGAGCCTTATTCTCTCTGGGACTCAGCTCTCCATCCATAAAAGGAGCAGACTGAGCAAGCTGAATCCCAAGGTCCCTTCTATCTTTAGATTTTATGGTCTTGTCAATCAATCAACAAATATTTGTTAAGCACCTGCTATATGCTAAGAGGTACATAAGGACACATAAGGACAGTGGATAGAGCACCAGATCTGGAGTTAGGAAGGTCTGAATTCAAATCTGGCTGCAGACACCTACTAGCTGTGTGACCCTGGACAAGTCACTTAACCTCTATTTGCCTTAGTTACCTATCTGCAAAATGGGGACACTGGAGAAGGAAATGGCAAACGACTCCAGTGTCTTTGCCAAGAAAACCCCATGTCACATAGAGTTGGACAAAACAGAATGCCTGAAAATCACCATGTGCCAAGAGGTGGCATGAAGTAATAGACAGAGAATTGGCCTTGGAGCTAAGAAGATCTGAATTCAAGTCATGCCCCTAATGCTTGCTACCTGTATGACACTAGGCAAATCACTCAACATCTCAATACTACTACATTTGTGGAGAAGGTGTTACCTATGCTGAAAGAGGATGTTTTCTTACAAGGGGCTTCCCTTTCCCACTGAAATCCCAAATCTAGTTCTTTACTGTATGGCAGGCACTATGGACACAAATCAATCAATAAGATACTATTAAGCACCTACTATGGGCCAGGTGGGCAATAAGATAGCATAGTAGATAGAGCACTGAGCCTGGAGACTCATCTTGGGGGCAGCTGGGTAGCTCAGTGGATAGAGAGCCAGGCATAGAGACAGGAGGTCCTGGGTTCAAATCTGGCCTCAGCTACTTCCCAGCTGGGTGACCCTGGACAAGTTTCTTGACCCCCATTGCCCAGCACTTACCACTCTCCTGCCTTGGAACAGATACACAGTATTGACTCCAAGACAGAATGTAAGGGTTTTTTTTTAAATTCTTTTTTAAAAGACTCATCTTCCTGAGTTCAAGTACCTCCTAAAACACTTATTAATTGTGGGACCTGGAGCAAGCCACAACCATGTTTGCCTCAGTTTCCCAATCAGTAAAATAAACTGGAGAAGAAAATTACAAACCATTCCAGTATTTTTGTCAAGAGAACTCTAAAAAGAGTTACAAAGAGTCAGACATGACGGAATAACAACAACAATGAAATATGCCAGGTACTAACTAGGTGAGGGATAAAGATGAAAAATGAATAGACCCTGGCCTCAAGGAGCTTGCATTCTGTCCTAGGAATCCAAACAAGGCACTCTTCTGTACAAAGCCTTTCATTCAGTTACGCACTTGGTTCCCTCAGAAAGAGGGTAGAGCTGAGGAGAGAACCCAGGAATCCTGGTGCAAGGTCTACTGATTGTTCATTATCTAATTTGTCACTACCCTTGGCCTCTGTGGTGGAAAGGATGTTTACAGTTTGCCAGAACAGATTCTGGTCATCGTTACTATGTATACTTTCCCAAGTCTTCCTTCTTGGGAAGCATTAGCCAAGGAAAAAGTGAGCTCTTTGCCTCCAGGCTCCTTCACTCAAAATGTTGGTTCCATATGGTCCCAGGCTTCTGTGCTGGAAGGGAAGACTTTCCACCTCCCTTTTTGGATGAAGAGTGACCTTGCTGATGTGGGCATTGCCTCTCCTGGTAGAGATCACTGCGTACCAAGTGAGAAAATATTTGTAAAGTGCTTACACAGAGCTTGGTACAAAGTAGCTGCTATTACTTTCCTGACTTCCCCTCTCTCATCCAGACTGTGATTCTAGCCCATGTCTTTCCATAAAAAAAAAAAGAAGAAGAAGAAGAAGAGCTGCCCAGCACACAGTGGGTAGTTGAGATGTCACAGTGGACAGAATGTTGGACCTAGGTCAGGAAGACCTTAGTTCAGATTTGACCCTAGCTGTGTGACCCTGGGCAAGTCATTTAACTTCTGTCCTCAGTAAAATAGGGATAATAATAGCATTTACCTACCACCCAAGGTTGTTGTGAGAGCATCAAATGTGATAATATTTGCCAAGTGCTTAGCACAGTGCCTGGCACAGAGGAAAAACTAAATACCATCCCTTCCCTTCCTTTCCGCTACCTTTAAGGTTACCTGAAATTTTGCATTACCTGAAATACCTAGCTTTGCAAACTCCAACTGAACTAGTGATTTTCCCTTAGATCAGAACAGAATATGGGCCAAGATGGTGCGCCACTCAGTAGCAGAATTAGCTAATCCACAAGCAATGATGTACAAGCTAGGACTGGGGAGCAGAAAGAGGCTCACAGTCCTTGTCTTCAGGAAGCTTTCCTGTAAAGCAGATCTAACACTACCAGACCCCATGATAACCTTAGGGAAAAGTCCAGATGAGATGATGATAAGCATCAAATAAACAGCCAAAGCTCCCAGACAAAAAGAAGTATTAAGTAAATAGCCAAAATAATGATAAGCTTTAAGTAAATAGTCTAAAAAAATGTGGGAGGACTGTAGGGGTTGGCCAGGAAAGGCTTCCGGAGGGAAGAATAAAATTTGTTTCTGAGGAAGATAAGCTACACTTGTTCTGCTTGGCCCCAGAAGGACAGATGGGCCAAAGGATGGGAGTGGTAGCCGCAGATTTGGGTTCAATAAAAAAGAACTTCCAAAATGAGCTGCAGTTGACTATCTAGATAAGGCGGCAAGTTCATGACTCCTGGAGGTCCTTAAGCAGAGGGTTATCAATAGTTATGGGAACAGAGAATTATATTTGTCACCTAGAAACACTAGAGATGAGCTCTGGGATACCATCTGGTTCAGAGGAGACAGTATTTAAGCAAGGTCAGTTCTGACCTCTGTGCCCGGGTACAATCATTAAGATGACCCATCTTTTTTTTTTTTTAACTCATACCTTCCAGCCTAGAATCAAAATTATGTGTTAGTTTCAAGGCATTAAGGGCTAGGCAATGGGGGTTAAGTGACTTGCCCAGGGTCACACAGCCAGGAAGTGTCTGAGACCAGATTTGAGCCCAGGTCCTCTGGTCTCTAGGTCTAGCTCTCAATCCACTGAGCCACTTACTTGCCTAAAACTAAACCTATTTTTTAAAATTCTCATAAAAATATAAGCTCAATGAAGACAAGAGCTATTTTCTCTTTTTCTTCATATCCCTAGTCATAGTACCTGTCTTCGAATTTCCTCCAAGTGGGACTAAAGATGGGTTAATGCAAATATTCCAGAAACATGCATGCATGGAGCTCTATAGAATAAAGCCTATAAGAGGTAGCTAGATGGCTCAGTGGATAGTCATAGAGCCAGACTGGAGGTCCTGGGTTCAAATATGACCTAGTTACTTCCTAACTGTATGACTCTAGGGAAATAATTTAATCACCATTGCTTAGCCTTTACCACTCTTCTGCCTTGAAATCAATTCATAATATTGATTCTAAGATGGAACAAAAAGAATAAAGCCTAGAGCTCACCTTCCATTTCTGGGACTCAGAGTTTAATAATTAATTGATTAAGGGATAGATAAATTTTTCTAGTGTTGTTATATGGTTTCAAGCCACCGAATACTAGTCTCTGAGAAACTGAAACTAAGGATCACCCAAAAGGCCCTGGGATTCCGTGTGCTTGTGTAAGCTAACAAATAAGGAATGGTGCAAAAGAAGGCATATAAAAGATGTCACAGCATGTTGTTCAATTGTGTCCAACTCTTTGTGACCCCATTTTGAGTTTTCTTGGCAAAGATACTGGGGCATTTTGCCATTTCTTTCTCTAGACTGTTTGACAGATGAGGAAACTGAGGTGAATAGGGTTAAATGATTTGTCCAGGGTCATACAGCTAGTAAGTGTCTGAGGCTGGATTTGAATTCAAGTCTTCCTAATTCCAGGCCCAGAACTTTATCCACTGAGCTACCTAGCTGCCAAACTATGACACCCACAAACAAAAAAAAGGGGGGGGGGGAGAGGCTGATCTCAAGAAGAGTGTAAGAAAACTGATAGACATCTCATGTGCTCTAGGATTTGTAATCCTAGAAACATCAAGAGAAGGAAAGAATAGTTCCACCCTCTGGCAGATTGACTGAAAGAAAATAAACAAATGTTGGAGAGGATGGGTAGACATGAAAAGATCAAAATCAGCATCAGTTGAGTGAATACCCCATCCATAAGATTACAGATCTGTTTGAGTACATTCTAATATCTAAGGAGAAACTGAGACTCAGGTGAGAAACCATCAAGAAATCAGAATACTCTACATGGAGACTGGAGAAGGAAAAGAAAAGGTAGAAGGAAGAACAATAGCACTTGCCTCATTAAAACAAGATGAAACAAAGAGTTACCAAATGTTTTTGTTTTGGAAAATTAACCAAGGATTGTCTTTGAGCTCCCTGGAGACCTCTCCAAGCTTTTCCTCCCAAGGGATGGAAGGTGAGCTATTGGCTGCGCTATACGAGTCTTCAATCATCAGTGTTTCTGGGGCATGTGTCATTAACACAGCTTCTGTCCCATTTGGAAAGAAGTCATCTGATTATGATGGGTTTCACCATGACAGCAGTAGGGCTAAGTGAATTCCAGCAGCCCTTTGTTGTAATCTACCAGATGGCAAATCTATGGAGTGACGTGAATTTGCACCAAAGGACATTTTGAAATTCCCTCAAGGGATCATTTCCTGTATCATCATGTTGTACTATAGACTCTGAGGGCTAGAATCTCACCTCAGAGATGATCTAGCTCCATCCAACATTTTAAAAACAAGGAAACAAAAGCCAAAAGAAAAAAGAGAGGTCAGAAGAGATCCGGGTTCCAGTCCTATCTTTGCTACTGACTTGTTTGTCTTATGACTCAGAACAAGCCAATTTCCCACCTCTAGCTGTAGGTTACTCCTCTGCAGAGGAAACCACTTGAAAATGATCATTGCTAAGCTTCCCTCTATCTCTGGCATTCTGTGACTGTAGGTGATATGACTGGTCTAAGGTCACACAGCTACCCAAAGGCCATAGCCCAAGTCTCCTGACATTCATTCAAGTGCAAGCAAAGCAGGTAGAATGGAGGTCTGGGTTTGAGCCTTTGTTCTATCCCTTACTATCAACAATATTTTAGGCAAGTCACATCATCTCTGTGTAACTCAGTTTTCACATCACATCAATAAAAAAGGATAACAATCCTGGCATTACCTTTGTCCAGAAGCTCTTATGAGGGCTGAGTGAGATCATGGATGTTAATGGTAATGGAATTTATTCACAAGATTGTAAAGAATTAGATAAACTATGATTTAGGGATGATTGGTTTATGTGGAGGCAGTTAGATGAAGCAGTGGTTAGAGCACTGGACTTGGATTAGGAAGATTTATTTTGTGAGTTCAAATCTGGCCTCAGATACTTAGTAGCTATGTGACCCTAGGCAAATCTGTTTACCTCAGTTCCTCATCTATAAAATGAATTAGAGAAGAAAATGGCAAACCACTTCAGTTATCTCTACCAAGAAAACCCCAAATGAGTCACAGAGAGTTAGACACAACTGAAAAGACTTAACAAACAAAAGGTTTGTGGTACAGTTCTCTCATGGCTATATGATTTCTGCACAGGTTGATGGGAGCTGTGGTGGAGAGAGCACTAGACTGAGGGTTAGAAAGTCCTGAGTTCAAATCTTACTTTGTTTTACTAACTATATAACCCTGGACAAGTCTCTTAACCTCTATAAGACTCAATTTCCTCACTGGGTTTTGGACTTGGCCATCTCAAAGGTCCATTCCAGCTCTAAATTGCTATAATCCTATAATTTTGTGCAAATAATGTAAGGAATTGAGTTCTTTGTTTAGTGAATAGTCACCAGGTTTCAATTTCCCTTGGGATTAAAGTAAAAAGAAGTTTCATTTGACTCATTCAACAACCATTTGTCAAGAGTTTGCTGTATAGAGGCAGCTAGGAAGCACGGTGGATAAAGCACCAGGCCTGGATTTGGGAAGATCTGGGTTCAAATTTGGCCTCAGATATTTCCTAGCTGTATGACCCTAATTAAGTCACTTAACTCTAATTGCCTAGACCTCACTGCTCTTTTGCCTTAGAATTGATACTTAGCATTAATTCTAAGACAGAAGATAAGGGTTTAAAAAAAAAAGCTTATTATATACAGAGTTAAGAGAGAGAGGAACTTTGGAAGAAACTGTTTCTCCACTCCTAAAGCCTATAGCAATGATGGCAAAATTATGGCATGGGTGCCAAAGATGGCATGCAGACCACTCTCTGTGGGCACTCAGTCACCCTGTCCCCCAACTTCCTTCCCAGTTCCTTACTAGAAAGTCAGAAGGACTTGGGCAGAGCTGTTCCCCTCTCCCTTTCCAGCCCATCTAATGACATTTTTTCACATTTCCATCCCTCTGCCCAGCAGCCAATGGGAGCACACAGGGGATAAGGTGGGCAATTCAGAGGCAGCAGAGCTGGAGGGGAGCAGAGCACTCAAGCCACTCCTCTCCTCCTCTCTCCACTCCCTGAAGATATTCTTTACTTCCCCAGCCCTTCCCATCCAGCAGCCCAATGGGAGAGCTTCCTCCCTCCCCCACATGGGAGTGATGGTGATGGCACAGCATTTGATCTGGGGGTGGGGTAGAGGTGTGCCAACACTCCATCTCTAAAAGCTTCTCTGTCATTGGCCTAGAGACTAGAAAAGAGATAACTCAGATAATTATAATACACAATGCTGCATGGTAAGTGCCTTAGAGATATGCAAAATACCACATGAAGCCCTAGAGGAAGAATATATATATGTGTGTGTGTGTGTATATATATATATATATATATATATATATATATTTTTTTTTAAGACCCTTACCTTCCATCTTGCAATCAACACTGTGTATTGGTTCCAAGGCAGAAGAGTGGTAAGGACTAGATAGTGGGGGTTAAGTGACTTGCCCAGGGTCACACAGATGGGAAAAATCATTATTGAAGGAATGGAGGGGGAGGGAAGGCTTCCAGAAGGACGCATTTGTGTTGGGCTTTAAAGAATGAGCAGAACCATTCTTTTAATTGAGGAAACCATGGCAGAGAGATGATATAGAATAAGGGATACATCTTCCATCTTATTTGCTACAAAGGAAAATGTAAGTTGGTGTGTAGTGATAGAAATATAAATATAATAATAAATAAGCATCAATAATTTTTAAAAATACACATGGAGGAAAAAAGCACCAGAAAGAGACAATCTGTATGAGGAAGTTGCTATTTTATTTAATTTAATGTATATATATTCAAAATGTATATAGTAGAAATAGGTCTTGATCAACGACACATGTAAAACCCAGTGGAATTGCTTGTTGGCTATGGGAGGGGGGTGAAGGGAAGGGAAGGAAAGAACAATATTCTTGTAAGCATGGGGAAATGCTCTAAATTAACTAATTAAATACAATTTTCAAAAATAAAAAATGTATATAGAACCAAAATTCACAGGTTTAAAAGGTAGAGGAGGGATTGTTCATTAAAATGTTTCTTAGTGTATGTTTGTGAAGTCCATAATATTAAAAAAATCTATTAACAGAACTAAAGAAAGGAGACAAGTTCAATAAGCAAAGAGGGAGGGAGCAAAGAAACATGGAAGCATGTAAGGGAAAGCCCAGAGGTGAGAGGGTACAGGGAGTGAACACAGGGAGAGTACAGGGAGGGACAAGGCAGATGCCACAGTTGAGGCTGACCTTAGATCCCAGAGCAGAAAGCTAGAGCTGGAAGGAGCCTCAGTTACTCAGCTCAGCACCCTCATTGGCTGAGGGATTCAAATCTTATTTGAGGGGCTTTTGAAGACCATTAAAGGTGTCTGAGTGCATAAGGATGAATAATCCCGGAGGTGGGTGGAGATTGGACTGGGGGAGGGGAGCCAAGTAGGTGAAGCCAGGCAAGTGGCTGAGGCAACAGTCCAGTAATGAGAACCTATGCCAGGCCGAGGGAACAGAGAGTAGGGGAAATGTATAATGTTGGGGGTAGGGAACATGGGGATTTGATGGACAGGACCCTTCTGGTGCCAAATCTGTGATCATAGAGAAGAATCAAAGACCCCCCTCCTCCTGCCCAAGGATTCCATTATAAGAAACTGGGTAAAGGAATAGAGCACATAGATGGTACAGTGAAAAGAGCACCAAGTCTGGAGTCAGGAAGACCCAAGTTTAAATCTGACCTCAGACATTTGCTAGTTGTGTGACCCTAGGTAAGTCATTTAACTCTACCTCCATTTTCTTATCTGTAAAATGAGCTGGAGATTAAAATGGCAAACCGCTCCAGTATTTTTGCCAAAAAAAAAATCCCAAATGGGGTCACGAAGAGTTGTAAATGACTGAAACAACCAAACAATAAAGGACTCTATCTAGCATGTGATCATTAGCCATTGTTTGTCTCCATTATTCCTCTGTGAAGCTTAAGTTATAGCTATTTCTACCAATGATCGTTGAGTGATAAGGATGATGTAAAATACAAAATTGTGTGAAATTCTATTCTGGAAATGAAGAGTACAAATATTAAAAATTGTCAATTTGCCTAGATCTACAGGGCAGATCAGAATTGATGGTGCCAAGTGAGTCACTGATGTTATGGAAGGAAACAAGGTCTAATGGAGAGAGGACTTTAGATTTGGACTCCATGGACCTAAGTTTGAATCCTTGCTCTGCTATTGACTGATTGTATGACCCTAGGCAAGTCACTTCTCTCTTTGGGATTCTGTTTTCTCTTCTATTTAGGGAGTTTTATATTTGGGAGAACTGAACATTTTTCAGTTCCCCTGTTCTAAGAGCCCTTCCAGCTCTAAATCATATACTCCTAAATCTAGATACAACCAAACACATCCTATTTCCAAGAATTATACCTCTTAAACCAAGTTAAAAACCTATTCCAATGTTAGTTCATTCATTCATATTATTACACTGAATTAAGCACCTACTGTGTGCAAAATTCTATCCTGGGCAATGGAGGATATAATATAAGGAAGAAAACGGTCCTCACGTTTTACAAGCCAGGGCTCAAGCCTGACTGTAGCCATAAGACTGTCCTTGAAAAATGACTTGACTTAGGACAAGCTACATAGGGATAGAGAGAAGGAAATTCTAGGTACAGGCAACATGGAGACAAGGCAATGCATGTTATTTATAAGGAATGTCAAGTTAGCCTGGGGCACATGATCAATATAAGTGGTGGGGACAGTTGGGTAGCTCAGTAGATAGAGAGCCAAGCCTGAAGGCCAGAGGTCCTGGGTTCAAATGTGACCTCAGATACTTCTTAGCAGTGTGACTCTGGGCAAGTCATTTAATTCCCGTTGCCTAGGTCTTACCACTCTTCTGCTTTGGAACCAAAACACAATATTGATTCTAAGATAGAAGGTGAGAGTTTGTTTTTTAAAGAGGAAAAAGAATAAAAGTCACAGAAATGTCCCAGAGCCAAGCTACAGAAGTTCTTGGTACCCCGGAGAGAGTACTGGATTGGGAGGTGGCCGAGCTCCCAATGTACTTGTGATTCAAGGTGTTATCTTGTGCAAATGATCTGCCCTCTTTAAACTTCAGCTTCCTCACTTGTTAAATAGGATGAACAACACTCACATTCCTCTTAAGGGTGTCATGAGGCTAAGCTGAGCTATGGATAGGAAAGTCCTTTGTGGACTATTTAAACTAAAGATAAGAGTGGCAGTTGGTGCTACTAGCAGGGACCTACGTTTCAATGTGATTCATTAATTGGCTTTGTTTCTTCTTTGACACAAACAGAAGCTCAGGGTTGGAAGGGACTTCTGGAACCATCTAATCTACCCATATCAGACCTTTCCAGCACTCCAACCAGCAGTCTTTCACCTTTCCTCTAGTGAGGCAGCCACTTTGTATTGGGATGGTTCTAGTTATTCAGATTATTTTTCTTTACTTTGGGCCTAAATCTGGCTCTGAAACTTCTGCCCATTTCTTCTAGTTGTGCCCACAAGAACCAAGTGGAACAAGTTTCTTCTCTCTTCCATGGAACAGCTTCTTAAAAACTTCAAGACAGCTATCATATCACTTCCTCCCCAGGGTCAGCTCCAAACTCTACTACTTCTATTCTTCTCCTCCCAGATGGAATCAGTCCATGCTCTAGAGTTTTCCTTACCTTACCTTGTCCAGAACCAGCCTTCTACCTCCCAGCTTCAAACCATCTCCTCCCCACACCTTTCTGTGTCTTCTGACCTCAGAATGTAAGCAAGGTGTGGGGGTTTGCCTTGCTGAAGGTGTCTTATTTGCTGATATTTGTTTTCCAGCTGTTTAGCAGGCTGCCCAGCACATAGGAAGTACTTAATAATGGCTCTGCTGGGGCAGCTAGGTAACACAGAAGATAGAGCACCAGGCCTGGAGTCACAAGGACCTGGGTTCAAATCTAGCCTCAGACACTGCCTAGATGTGTGACCCCGGGCAAGTCTCTTAACCCCATTTGCCTAGCCCTTGCCCTTCTGTCTTAGAATTGTTACTAAGACAGAAAATAAGGGTTATGAAAATAAAGAAATGCTCTACTGCTCTAGCTATGCCCTACCCCTTCTTCTTTAGGTCTTCTCTAGGCTAATGGTCCTCAGATCCTTCCCCTGGTTTTCATGATCTGTAGACTATTCCTTCTCTTAATCACTAGCTCCCTTAGCAATGTCCTTTCTCAAATACGGCATCCAAAACTGAACACAATCCTGGGCAGAAGGCAGTTGGAATCATTATCTCTCTTGTCCAAGCCACTTTAGGAAGTCTAGGCTGCATTACCCCTGAAGAAAAGTATTATCGAAGGAAATGCAGTGATAACTCAGACCCCATGAAATTTTAACTTCTTTGGTCACCCAGCTTAAGAATGGCTAATGCCTGGATAGGAAGAAATAATAATGGACTATCTAATGACTGGAGCCATAGCTAACAATCTGTACAGTAGACAAGCAGAATGAAATGTGCCCACTTCAAGCATCACGAGATGTACCATCAAACCAACCTTTTAAGACAAATTTGTTTGGGAGTGGGGTGGTGGGTGGTAAGAGACTCCAGGGCACTCCCTTGTGGGAAAAGACACATTCCTAGACATACTGGGGAAACTGCTGAGAAGGAAGGAAGCAGGAGAGGGCAGGGCAAGGGAGAAACTTATTTGGGGTTTGGCTGCTGAGGAGAGGGGGACTGGGGAAAGAAATGATGAAATAGGATTATATATAAAAAGTCTCAACAAACCTTAAAGCACTACATAAATCTATTAGCTATCTGGTAGTTTCCCATTTTACTAATTGTTAAAGCTAATTATATGATAAACTATACTGCTAAAAAATTGCCAGCTCGCTACCCTTTTAATTTAGTTGCCCTGGGGTAGAACCCTGACTTTCCTGCCCTGGTTATGGTTCTGCAAATAACTCTAAGAACCAGTGCCAAATTCCTTCACTGAGAGCCATCCTTTTCTTACAGAAACTTTTTGAAGTATGTAGAACATTCATGTTTGAGAAACGACGTTTGGGTCTGATTAAAGTTTGTTCATGGGTTTATCCTGATGCAAACTGAGCAATTCATTTGGTTTGGAATTTAAGAGCTTTCCAGTAAATGTTTTCAAATCATTTTTTTTCTTTGCCATTCTCAATACATTTCTATAGAATTCAAGAAATATTATGAGCTCCCTCTAGTGGTCAAAAGACCTTCGGGTTCACATAATCCATCATGAAACTACCTATTTTTCACTTTCAAGTACCTTACAGAGTTCAAAATTAGTATAATTCATTTTTTTTTTTATGAAAGCAAGTGGACGAAAGCAAAAATTTCCCTTCCAGTCAATGCATTTTGCAAACTAACCCGGGTTCCATGAGGCCTGTAACTGAGACAATTATCTCGGTAACTCAACAAGAAGCATGTATTAGGAAATTACTATTAACCAGGCACTGGGCTAGGGGCTGCATAATATAAAGACAACAATGAGCTAGTCCTTGTTTTGAAGGAGACTGGGAGAAAATAACATGTAGACAGAAAATAAAATGCAAAATCATTTTCTGGAGGAGGGCAATAGCAACTGAGAGGACCAGGATAGGCTTCCTGCAAGAAGTTGTACTGAAGCTAAGCTTTAAAGAAAGCTAGGGATTCTATAAGAAGAGAGGGCATTTCAGGCATCAGGTATAGAGATGAAGAGTTATATTGGGCAAGGGGAACAAGGAGGCCGATGCTGCTGAAAGATAGAGTGTGTGAAGAAGAAGAATGTAACTAGCCTGGAAAAATTGGCTGGAAATACTTTTTAAAGTTTTTTTTGTGTGTGTATGAAGAGTTCCAAATGCCAAACAAGAGTACATGATATGTAATCGTACAGGAAATAGGGAGCCACTGAAACTTCAAGCAGGAGAGTGATGTGTTCAGACCTGTTTTAGGAAAATCAACTTAGCAGCTGTGTGGAAGATGGATCTGAGAAAACAAAGACTGGAAGCTAGAAGATCAATCAGGAGGCTACTGCAATAGTTCAACAAAGAGGTGATAAGGCCCTGAATTAAGATCGTAGCTATGTGAGCAAAGAGAATGAAATGAAGATGAGATATTTTGTGAAAGAAAAATCAATAAGACATGGCACTTAATTAGATGTGAAGGAAAAGGGAAGAGTTGAGCCTGATTTTAAAGTTTTGAACCTGAGTGAGCAGAAGTTTGTTGGGCTTTCAACAGAAAGAGGAACATTAGGAAGCCATGAGAACTGGGGCAGGGGAGAGAGATGTATTTCTGTTTTGGACAGATGCCTTTGGGACATCTGACTAGAGATATTCAATAGGCAGTTAGTATGGCAAGATGGAGTTCAGGAGAGAGTTAGGTAGGATATATAGATCTTAGAATCTTCTGGCTTAAGGTGAATACTGACCCTACAGATCTTATATCACCAAGAAAGGGGGGAGAGAATGAATAGAGTCTCCAGCACACTCACACATAAGTCATTCAGAAAAGAATAATCAGATAGATAAGAAGAAAACCAGGAGAAAACAGTGTCAAAAAACTTAGGGACAGGGTAACCAAGAGGAGAAGTTAATCAATGGTATCCGATGTTACAGACAAACCAACAAGGATAAAGACTGAGAAAAGCCAACACACTTAGCAATTAATAGATAACTGGTAAATAAAATTTTTAATTTTTTTCAAATAGATAACTGGTAAGCTTGAAAAGTGCTGTTTTTGTTTAGTGGTGAGATTAGAATCCAGAATGTAAGGGGCTGAAAACAGCACAAATAAATCTTATAACACCTATTAAGAACTTCCTACATGCCGGCACTATGCTAAGCGCTGAGGATAGAAATATAAACAATGAAGATAGTCTTTGCCTTCAAGGAGCTTACGTTCTAATAGGAGAAGATAATATAAAACAGAACTAGCTAGGGAAATGTTCCAAAAAGGGCAGCATAGTTTGGAGATGGCAGGGCTGTGATTACAAGGTCAGGTTCTGGCTGAGATAAGGTAAAAACTCACCAAGAGTCCATTGTTCTAGGGTCCGAGCCCAAATCACTTGTAGGAGGTGTATGACTCCATTACCAACAACATAATTTATAAATGGACCAGAAAATAGCCAAGATTTGAGAAACTAGAGGCAAGTAGTATACATGTAGTTTTTCGTAAGAGTTTGGCTTAAGTCAAAATTATCTCATTTTGCTGCTGGTGTTAACTGATGCCCTAGAATAACTATTCATTCTTCAACTGTATCTGTCTCAAGTATCCTATTTCAAAATTCAACCCAAGAGTGGTATATGATTTCTGAATTATGATATAAAATTTCTTTTCCCCAAGAAGTTGCTTCAGGTTTGCACAAATACTCAACTGAAAACTACCTGGTTTTCTTCCCCTTTTCTTCCATACTACCTTTTCTCATTTTCTCCTGTCTGGCTAAGTCTGACATCCAAGGGAAAAAGATCAGATGAAAAGCCACCAACTGACACCTCTTCCTCTGTCATAGATGGAGAAAGATTTGCCACCAGAATCCAAGACTTCTGACCCTAGCCCACATAGTTCTGCTGCCTCTAAATAACTATTCCATAGTCTCCTCAGCAACCAATAACAATGAACCACGTACTGAGGACCAGATGGACTTCAGCCCAGAGGACCTCCTTTTCCTGACACCAGGACCAATATATTCTCCATTAGAATGAAGCAGTTCAGGGACAGAACCTGTCTTTGCTCTTGTAGAGAATAGTGCAGATAGTGCCTAATAAATGCCTTCTCATTTATTGATTTATTGGCAGAACTCATCATCAGAAAGAACTTGGTTTGAACCAAGCTCTAACACGTTCTAGCTCTCTGGTAATAATTGAAGTGATTGTAAACCTCAGGTTTCCTTATTTGCACAATGAGGATAATACTACAAAACATATCTCACAATTGGCCTAAAAATTATGAGAATGCCTTACACATAGCAGTCAATTAGTAATTGTTTGTTGAATTTAACTAAATATTACACAATTTTCTTTGCAAATGAAGGAACCATCCTGGCCTCTTATATTAGAGGTAAGAGTAAGTTTGAGCAGATTAGAGATTTTAAATAAAGCTTACATAAAGTTTAACTAGAACCTCATGGGCTACAAGCTTTAACTTGATTGTTCTTCATTTGGCTGATTTACAAGGAATAAAGAAATGGAAATATAAGAAACATTTGCTTTTTCTCATTGCCAGGCCCCGATGAAGTATGAAAACAGTCTCTGGGCCTTTCCTGGGACACCAATGGTACCTATCCAGCAAGACCTGCTCATATCTGGGTGAGACAAGAATCCAACCTGTTCTCTGGCCAGGAATACAGGGTCCTAATCATCCTCAGACACTGAGAAGTCAGAGAACACACCAGGTTCAGAGGAAACTCAGAATGAAAATTCCTGAATGAAAGGTAGATCCTTCCCTTTCCTCTCTGCATGAAGTGTCATATTATAAGTCTCAGTCATTCCTTGGTAAAGTAAAAGACTGTTAAGGTAACACAGCTCCATTAACTATTGCATACCAGGTGACAAGAGAGAAAAGGTAGGCTTTAAAGCAAATAAAAAATGCATTTTGAAACGCCTAGTCTATAACATGACTCTGGGTGCCTTTTAGCTGGGGATGCTCACCTTCGAAGTTCTCTTACCCTTCCCTCAGAGGCGTTTTTCTCAATTTCTTACAGATGTTCCCACACACACACACATCTCCTCTGGACAGAATGAATTACAAGCATAGAACTGTCATCAGTACCTTCCTTCTCAATCACAATTCATGAGGCACACATCTGGAGTACACATCTGAGTCATGTAGATAGCAGGTTCAACATTAGGTGCTTCTGTGTCATCAGACACATACATAGAACCACAAAAAACCCATAATGGAAGCTTCGGACCTTAGAATGTACAATACAGATTCCCTAATTGATAAATGGTCAAAGTATAAACAAGTAGTACTTAGAGGAAGGAATCTCAGTTATCAATGGTCAGCTTTTTTTTTAAATTCTAAATTACTAATAATTGGAGAAATGTAAATTAAAAGGTCTCTGGATGACAAAACAGGAAAATGACAAATGCTGGCAGGACTGCAGGAAATTTGGCACATTCCTGTACAGTTTGTATAACTGTGAATTAGTCCTGCCATTCTGGAGAGTAATTTTGAACTACACCCAAAAGTCACTAAACTGTACATATCCTTTGACCCATTGACACCATTATTAGACCGACATCCCAAGATGGAAAAGGGCCCAGATGTACACAAATATTTAGAACAGCTCTTTTTGTGGCAGCAAAGAAATGGGGGAAAAGGGGATCTTCACCCATTGGTAATCCTTCTAAGCCATATAGATAACAACTCCATACCTTAGTAGAGCTGTTATGGGGAGGGGAGAAATCATCATTTAGGGACCAACACTATTGATAATCTTCTCTGAACTTAGAGAAGCCGATCCTCAAGGACTTACATATAGTCCATCACACTGAAAACCTTTCCATCTAGATAAGAACAAGAAACACTAACACTCAAAGGTGCATTAGTGCTTACCAAGTACCATATACTACCACCTGATCTGTGAAGCCTGTGAAGGTAAGCCGCCATGTTCCTTTAGCAGGTGAGAAAACTGAGGGGCATGGATGGAGAGTGGTTAGGGTTAAAGTTAGGGTGTAGGGTTAGGATTTCACAAGTCCCCACACCTAAGAAGAATCTGAGGTGGGACTCAAACCCAGGCTGGTGCTGACTCAAGAGGTCTAAATCCTTGGGTGAATTCTACACCGTGATTAGACTATAGAACAACACAACATTAGATGTGACATCACATTCTACTAGCAGAAGCATCTATGATAGCCATCACATTTATGTATATGACAGACACATAAAACATGATATAAATAGTTATTCTGTATGTAGATAGATACAATGTTATAGACAGGATCTTAGGGAGAAGAGATGCAACTAGATTCCTTTTATTGATCATAAAGCATCATGTATGCAGGGTCAACCTTGGAGTGAGGAAGATCTAGGTTTAAGTCCTTCCTCAGACATCTCCTGGGCTATGTGGCCAATCGCAATCCCTCTAAGTGTGTGAGGTGATTCTCTAAGACTTTACATTTCAGACAAGTTGTAGTTCTTCATTAGTAAAGGGAGTTTTGTGGCAATTAAATCGATGGTTTAGATTTTTTTTTTTAATGTTAACACATAACACAAAAGATTTTGGCAAATTTGAATCTTGACTTATTTTATTAGATGACTATGCCTTCAGATTTCTGAATTTGCCAATATAGAATAATGTAAAATGTCCTCTCCACTTCTGTGTTCTAGAAAGATAACCAGGATGGGGTGATAAGAGCTTTGATCTAGGACATCAAAATTTTGAAAGCATAAAAATTTTAAATTATTATTTTGAAGATTATATGGTTGTATCTGTTATAGTTATATTTCAAAAGTACCTTTACTCTTTCAGTAGTACAAAATCTAGTTAGAAAAATTATTAGATAAATCAGAAAACTACCTGGCATGCTTCTTTCCTTCCTCCCTCTGATTATTCTGACTAATAACAACAGATAAACTGTTTTACTGTCCTGCTCTACTTTGTTCCTCCCCAGATGATAGCCCAAGCAAAAGCTCTCCCCTTTTCATAGGGGTCAGTGTCTCAAGATCTCTGGTCTATTCCCATCAGATGGCATCTTCATTCCTCTCCCTCTTTAAAGAGGTATAATGGGTCCAATCTGCACAACCACCACCACCACAGTGTAACTGAAGGTATATTTTGTGCTACTTATCACAAGCTTCAGAACTACTAGTAATGGCTCTGCTTTCTAAGTGTTTAAATCTTATCCTTTGCTCAAGTTCACTAGCTAAGTACCACCTTTTCCAAGAAGCCTTCTGGGCTGTTCAAGCTGACACTGACTTTACTCTTCCTATTGCACTTAAAGTCTGTACTCCACAATATAATGTTACATTATATACTATATTTTATTCTTGCTTGTATCTTAGTCTTGTCTGCCCACTAAATTACTAGGCTCCTAAGAACAGTACCTTTCTTGTCTTAGATTCAGAGCTGGAAAACTAGAAGGGACCAAAGATGCCACTGAATCCAACTCCTTCATTTATAGATAAGGAAATTGAGGAAAAGAGAAGTGACTTGCCCAGAATCACACAAACAAGTGTCTTCAGCAGAAATTGAACCCAAGTCTCCCTGACTCCAAGTTTTAAACCCTATCCATATTGCCTTTCCATCATGCCTGTCTTATCTTTGCTCCATAGATAGCTTGGTATAGATTAGGTTTTCGATAAATGTTTGACTTGGATAGCTAGGTGGTGTGGTGGATAGAGCACCAGGCCTGGAGTCAAGAAGACCATAGTTTGAATTGAGCCTTAGACACTTATTAGCTGTGTGATCCTGGGCAAGTCGCCCTGTTTACCTCAGTTTTCTCATCTCTAAAATAAGTTGGAGAAGGAAATGGCAAACTGCTCCAGTATCTTTTTCAAGGAAACCCCAAATGGGATCACAAAGAATTGGACACAGCTGAAACAATTGATGTTTAATTAATTGAAATGCACTAGAGAAAGAAAATGGCCTGAGTGATAATAGATTTTTTAAAAACTATCATTGGTGTGAAGATGGGATTAACTCTTCCCTTCCCGTTTTTTAGATTTAATCACCAGAAGCATATACACCCCACTTATCCTTAAGTGGGGGAGGTCTGTGACCCACATGTGTGAAAGTGGGTGATGAATCAGAACCCATTGACTGCCTCCTGGGCAGTCCTAAGCAAAGCTTTAGCTGTAATTAGTCCAAGTGGAAGGAAGGCACAGGAAGTGATGAAAAGGAATGGTCTTTAAAAATGCCAAGAACTTCCTGTGAGGAGGGCTTTCACCTTCAACTTGATGAGGAACTCTGGTTGAGGTCTGCTTCTATTAGGACTACCATGTGGGTGAGTGAGAAAGGCTAACTCCTTTCCCTGGTTTCTTCTGAGAGGTACTAGCCTCCACTAAAACCCTTATTTAATTGATTCCCTAGGCTCTCTGGCTGGGGCTTCTGGAGCCCTGTTGGAGTAAAACCAGGGTTTGAGCAAATAGTCTAGCTCATTAAGCTAGATTTCTTACTCTGCCTTCTTTCTCATTTCTCTACTTTCACTCTTTCTATATTTTATAAATAAATTGCTAAAAAAATCATTTGGAATTAATTAATTCCTGGCAACCATTCTCTGACAAATTTAGTCCAACCTTTTTATTTTTACCCCTTATATTCTGGCCCTTACATTGCTAACTACATCCCAATGGAACATAAACTTCTTGAGGACAAAGAATATTTTTAATTTTAACTTTGTATCTCCAGGGCTTTTTATATGACAGGTACCTAATAAATACTTCCTAAATGGAAATTGAGTAAATGTATTATTCATTATATGATAAAAACAAAAAAACACCACATTTCTTGTTCTTATCTTCCTCCAGGATACCCTTTTTATAGATTCCCTAAATTCCAAAGCTGGAAGGGATGGCAGGGGGCACTGAATCCAACGTACACTTCAATAGGAAAATCCTCTATGATATTCAATTCAATTCCATTAATATTTATTTTATGTGCCTATTATTTGTCAGGAACTGGGAATGCAGAGACAAAAACTAAACAGCCTTTGGCTTCAACCAGCTTATATTCTGTAGGTACTTCTAAGAATGAAGTACCATAAAGTAAATGGAAGTCTCACTGAATCAAGGCAAAGACAGAAGATACAGTAAAAACAAGAGATTGTTGCAGAAGTAATTCTCTAGTAGTGGCAACATCATGAACCTTTATGAGCTAACCAAGTCCTCAAGGAAAAGGCAAAAGATTCAGTAAAAACACATTCCACAACAAGTACATTGTTAAATAAATTACCTAGCATATAGTTAGCATTTAATAAATAATTGAGATTAACTCATTGAAGATTATTTAACAAGGGAGTTAATTTTAATAACTGATCAAGAGAGAGCAGACCTGGAGGTTAAAGGATCAACCAGTTTCCATTTGAAAATTGTCAGGGACAAGATGCTCACTAGTTCCAATGCAATCCATTCTACTTTATAACATCTCTGATTGTCAAGTTCTCCTTTACATTAGCCTAAATCTTCCCCTTGACAACTTCTACCTCTATTGTTCATAATTTTGCTTACTCTGAGCAAACCAAGTAAAACACCTCTTCCATATGACAGCCTCTCAGAAACTTGGGTGAGGAGGGCCAACCCAAAGAGCACAATCAGAGTTTCTCTTCCTGGTTACAGCTGACCAAACATGCTGGCTCAGTATGTGGACATGTTGGAGATAATGACTCCCTAGATACTTCTGGCCAGATTGTAGCTGAGTGCTGAAAGATACAGGCACTTTGAAATGATAAGGAGATTCCTGCCCTTGGTGGTGGAACTAGACAAGGTGATGGATGACTCGGTGTCCCTTTAAAAAGAGGCAGTTTCTAACTGATCTTTTGCTTTAACTCTCCTATGTGGCAAGTAGTGTACCCTGTCTCTGGACTAGAAATGAAGGTCATGAGGGAATGAATTCTGCTCTTTCCCTTTACACTATCACCAATCCATTACAGGACATGGAATCAACAAGGTAAGCCTGTGCCTTTTCCACCTTCTATTCCCTATCCCAAGTATGTAATTAAACATCATTTCATTTTTTTCTTAAAACCCTTGCCTTCTCTCAGAATTAATGCTAAGTACTGATTCCAAAGCAAAAGAGTAGTAAAGGCTAGGCAATTGGGGTTAAGTGACTTGTCCAGGGTCACATAACTAGGATATATCTGAGGTCAGATGTGAACCCAGGACCTCCTGTCTCTAGGCCTGAGATCTATCCACTAAGCCACCCAGCTACCCCATTTAAACATAATCCTTATGGTAGATGCATGAGGTTGAATTCTCTTGTGAGTTCAAGAAGTCCAGAGGTCTGGGGTCCCATTAGGTTGGGCTGGTGGCAGGAGAAGATCCTGGCAACCATTCCAGAACTCTTAGAAAAGACAACTGCCAAGAGGATGATTTGCTCAAAGCTGGACCATTTGAACAGTACACAAACACTTACACACTCTCTTTCTCTCTCAGTTTGTTTAAACAGTACAAAGATGAAATGAAATGTAAAGTGCCTGATTGACAGTTCCACAAATAGCTTTATGATCTGATAATAATAATAATAATAATAATAACTAACATTTATATGGAGCTTACTATGTACCAGGCACTGTGTTAAGTGATTTACAATCATCTGATTCTCACAACAACCCCAGGAGATAGGTACTGTTATTATTCCCATTTTACAGATGAGGAAACTGAGACAGACAATTCAATGAAATGACTTGTCCAGGTTCACACAGCTAATAGATGTCTGAGACTAGATATGAATTCAGATTTTCTTGAGTCCAAGTGCAGTACTCTATCTGCTGTGCCTCTTGAGAGAGTTTAAAAGTAGTTATAAGTTAAGTAATTATTAGTCATAAATTACATAATAATGTTTTAAGTTGTTCTGTCAATAGAGGTTGTGATTCTTTTGTATCCATTAACATGGCTTTTGGGTATAAGAAATAAATATCCTCTACCTGATTTACATTGTATTTTGATTACCTTTCTACTCCATCTTTTGGGACACCTATACATGAGCCCACACCTAAGCTTTAAATAATCGGTCCCCAGGGTGCTGGAGTGGGAATGGGGAGGGGGTGTTTAATGAGCAAAAAAGTGTGAGAAAACGAGTGTGGCCCCATTTTCATTAAAGCCTACGTTCTCCCACTACGAAACTTGATAAGGGCCTCATATCAGGGAGGAAGGAGAGAGGCTCAACCCTAGGTCCAGGAGCAGTTTCTATTATTACACTTGGGAACAGCAGATCATGTCCCCTCACCCCCACCCCAAGCCTTCCTTTCTCCAAGGAGAACATCCGTGTTCCTTGCTCTAATGTTCACCAGAAACCTAGAGTAGTCAAAAATCATTCTGCTGAGAGCTTGAGCTGCTCTAGCCCTGGTACCCAAAACAGAAACCAAAGACTCACAAAAACAGTCTCAGGATAACTTAACGCAGTGGTGATAGGTGCACCAAAACTGGGAGGACTGTATTATTTCAGCATTATCAAAGTGGGTTGTTTCAGGGTGGGTTTTTTTGGTTTTCTTTTGCTTTTAGTTGATGGTAGAAAGCTTCTTTACAGAGATCCAACCCCTCACAGAGTGCTTCAGACCCAGGACTCTGAATGAGGGGCCCTTTGCTCTCATAGACTTAACAAAGAACTCAGCAGGTATCCCAAGGGCAGTTCTTAGATTCAAAGCCTAAGCTGAGCTCAGAGCTAAACACTCTGAGGGAAGGAGGAATTAAGTCTCCATCCTGGGGATAGAACTCATTTTCCACTTTAAAAGACCTAATTTCCTTTAAGGCAATCACAACTATGATGAGAGAGAATTTCCCATAAATCCTTAGCATGAGGACCAGTCCTACCTCTCCCTACCACTGTCATAACTCAATCAGAGATGCTCATTAGCAGGCAAATTGGGTTTTTCCAGCCTTCATAACTAACTTTTAAAAAGGAGGTATTTTTCCCTATCTAGAGAGAGTGCCAAGGACCTGCAAGGAGAAAAGAAGATCAAAGTGAGGGCTGATCGATTTGGATTATATGCCTCAATGCCAAAAGATTTCTGGCCTGACCTCTCTGGAAAACTCAGAATGTCAATTTTCTACTAATGTGTTACCATTTTATAAGCTCATTCAGACCCCAAAAGAAGATCTGGTTAGTAGAGACTTAAAAAAAACAACTCTTACCCTCTGTCTTAATATCAATTCTCAGATAGAAGAGAGGCAAGGGCAAGGCATTTGGGGTTGTGACTTGCCCAGAGTTGCACAGCTAGAAAGTGTCTGAATCCAGATTTGAACTGTTGTACTCTCTACTCCAAGCCTGGTGCTCTATCCATTGTTCTATCTAGCTGACCCCATTTATTGAGGACTTAAATTTTCTCAACCAGATTTGGAAGAGAAATATATAATTGGTCTTTGGAGAAAGAGCATTGGATGGGGTAGCAAAGTGGCTCAGTAGATAGAAAGTCAGTCTTAGAGATGGGGAAGTCCTGGGTTCAAATCTATCCATAGATACTTCCTAGCTGTGTGACCTTGGGTAAGTCATTTAGCCCCCATTGCCTAGTCCTTACCACTTTTCTACTTTGGAACTGATGCTTTCAATTCTCAGAGAGATGGTAAAGGGGAAAGACAGAAGGGGAGAGGAAAGGAGGAAGGGAGGAAGAGAGAAACCGAGAGAGAAACTGAGAGAGAGAGAGAGAGAGAGAGAGAGAGAGAGAGAGAGAGAGAGAATCAGTCTCACCCATTATGTTTACTATCTGGGTAACCCTGGTTGGGCAAATAATTTAAACTCTCTGGGGTCTCAGTTAACTCAACTGGAAAAATAAAAGAGCTGGGTCAAATGGCCCTTCCAGCTCTGGATCTATGATCCTGTGAATTTTAAAAGTAATAAAATCCTTTGGCCATTGACTGGCCAATGGAGAACAAGCTTTCCTGACAGAGTGAAGAATCTGGATTTGAGTTACATAGATGAAAAGTCAAGATAACTTGGCATTTATATACAGCTAGGATTGCCTGGCCCATCTTGTCTACACCAGCAAAAATGAGAAGCAAACAACTTAATTATTTTAACAACAGACCCTGATTAAATACCTACTGTATGGAAGATACTAGAAGACACATACTCTTTGCATGACTATAGATACAGATCAATCGTGGGCTCATACATTTAGAGCTAAAAGGGGCCTTAGAAGTCATCTAGCCTAACCTCTTCATTTTACAGGTAAGGAAATCAAGGCTCAGAGAGATAAATGATTTGTCCACTATCATGGGTGGCAGAACTAGGGCTTGAACCCAAGGCCACTGATTCCAAATTCCAAATCTAAAGCCCTTTTACTATAGCCACATACTCAATGAGATTTATAATTTAATGGGGATAAAGGGGCACAGAGAATCCGATAAAATACAGAAAGGCATCTAAAGAAGGAAAAAAAAATTTCCCACCAGTCAGAAGCAAATGAAGGGATAAGCACCAGAGTTGGACCTTGAAGAAAAATTATCCGATTTTTCATGGAGTAGAATAGACTCCCCCCAACTTCTATCTCCTACATAAATTGACTGGCCTAGGGATCTGACCCTCCAGGGAAGAACTGGAGGGAATCAGCATCAAGGGCAGCCACGAGCATCACCCACCACCTACCCAGCCACCAACAGTAAATTCAGCCCAGTTCTCCCCTAGACATTGTCCTCTCCTGACCTTCCTTTCTCTAATATTACCCCCTCCCCAATACATTAAAATTCCTCTCTCTACTTTCCAGTCCTGGGCTGAGTGGGCTTTCTGCCTAGTTTTCCCATCCCAGACCAGGGCCAGGACTTTCTCCCTTTCTACAGGGCCTTTCTGAAGCTTCTTTTGGTACTCTGCAGGAGTTTCAAAGACAAAGCTTTCACAAACACCATTTACCAATTAAATGATTTGGTTAATTCACTTTATCTGGAAACTTCAAATCAGGTAGGCTTTGAGGCTACCAGGTTAAGTGGTAAAAATTGACTTGAGCTGCACTAGATCTTAAGGAGGAAGCAATCTCTGTCACCCCAACCTGCTCTCCTGGGCCCCCAACCCCCACATACAAGCATTTAGTCCTGCTCTCAGCAGGCATCACAGCATGGGGCCTGCCCAATTCTACCTCAGTAAGAGAATGGGATTAGGCCCTCCAGAGACAGCTATCCACTAAGACTTTAACCTTTCACATACCTGGGGGGCAGAGACACTCAGGTAAAACTTCTCGAACTTTCCGCAGCTTGGCTTCTCCTTCCAACTTCTGAATCCAGAAGAGACAGAAAAGACAAGAAGAAAAATGAGTGAGTTCTTCAAAGAGGAATAAAACAATAAACAAATTGACTTAGTCAAAGGTTTAGGGATTTCTTTTAAGAGAATGTTTAAAAGTTTATTAAATTCCATGGGAAAATCTGAAGTTGGGCACAGAAACAACAAATCATTACTAGTCAGTCACCGAATAGGACTCGACATGTTTCCACTTTCATTTCAACATTCTCACATACCGCACCGGAGCTAAAAATAATACTGTAAATCAGGAAAGACGAACATGGGCCTGGCCCAGGCTGGCCAGAGCCACCTAACAAGGAAGGGGTTGTGATACGAAGCCACAGGGAACAAGAGAGGAAAGAGAAGAGCAAGTCACTGGGTCAGAGAGGTTCTTACTTTGGCAAATCACTGGACTTGCTCCAAGCAAATTTGCTTGGCCTCTCTGGACTCAGTTTCCTAATCTATAAAATGGGGATACCCATGCTGGTACTCCCTACCCAAAGGACTGTTTGTGGTTTAAGTGTCTGAGGAGTCCATGTTGTACCATACTCTAGTTCTAGCTTCTGACACTTAACCATGAGACGTTGGGCTCAACCTCCCAGGCAGGGGTCCCCAAACTTTTTACACAGGGGCCCAGTTCACTGTCCCTCAGACCGTTGGAGGGCCGGACTATTAAAAAAAAAACTGTGAAAAAAACAAAAAACTGTGAACAAATCTGTATACGCTGGCTGTGATGGCTGTGCAAGGTGTGACAGGCCCATCACTGCCTCCACTATACCGGGCAGCAGTATACACAGTGTGGAATCCCCTCCCCCAGATCGCTGCTCACCATGCTGACGTCTTCCATTGTGCAGCCATATAATCCTTTGCATGACGCCTTGTTCTTGTTCAGTTACTCTCAGAACAAGGCACCACACAGAGGATTATGTCACCGGAAGTAGCACTGTACATGTGCGACACCACACTTTGCAGTGCCGCCACATACAGCGCTCCTCTCACTGACCACCAATGAAAGAGGTGCCCCTTCTGGAAGTGCAGTGGGGGGCCGGTCCATGGCCTCAGGGGGCCGCAGTTGGGGGACCCTGTCAAATGATGGCCTCTCAGGTCCCTCCTGATACTACGAGCCAATAAGTACTACAAGATGTAGTACTTGGGCACACACCACAAACTTCAACGAACCTCTGATCTTCCGTGATAAGCACATTCATGCAGCTGTCACTAGAAATTCTGATGTCTGGGTAAAAATCGTTTGGCAGAGACGGGTTTTGGAGTCATGAGCACTCCTCTGTTGGAGATGGAGATCACTGGAGTCAAGAAACCAGAGGGCAGGGTGTCTATAGGGAGCCAAGGTTTGTTTAAAAGAGAAGTAGCTGCTGAGACAGAATGATAGAGGGAAAACAACACCAGGGAACAAGAAACAAGCCACTGCTTCTGCCTGGCCCTGTTTGTCAAGGAGCTGTGAGAAGGAGAAGCCAGCCTTGGAGAGGATGCCGAGACATTGGCGATCATCAGAGGAAGCCAGACTTTAAATGAGCACCATAAGATGAAAGAAATGACTGGAAGAGATCTAAGATGATAGGATCGCAAATCTGGAGGAGATTTTGGCTTTAGGGAGAGGCTGAGTTCATTTGACAGAAGAGGAAACTGAGGTACACAACGATGATTTCTCAAGACTACCAAAGCAGTACATGGCAAAAGCAGGATTTGAACCCTAAATCCAAATATCTTTCTACTGTGCCACAACACAGGATGAATGTCAGAGAATACAGTGGAAAGGGAGGTGCAGGGCAATGATGAGGGGAGGGCCAGGCCTGAATTTAATGTGAGGGAAAGATGATGGGGACCCATGAGACTAGCCTTTGACACTGAACTGCTTTATCCTGTTCATTCCTGGAGGGGCAAGTCCCAAAGCCAGTCAACTTATAGTAGGAGTTATAGGGAGTCTACCCAAAGGAGGTAGAATTATGGGGGCATTACTCCAGTCCCTGAAAAGTTGCTAGTGGAGAGGGGTCCAATGGCCACAGGGCCAAGGAGGGGAAGGGATGGATAGAAATCTCAGGGCCTGACAAGAGAGTGATCAGCACTGGGCAAGAGATGGAAGAGTAACTCCCGGCTCTGGGAAAGAAATTATATTATCATATTATAAACATAATATGTTTATAATGTGACAATAATAATGCTGCAACTTATGTAGCATTGTTAGATTTGCAAAATGCTTTACAAATATTATCTCATTTTATCTTTAGAACAACTCCAAGTGGTAGCTGCTTACTATCCCATTTACTTAAGCAAACACAGTTTACAATAACTTGCTCAGGGTCACACAGCCAGTAAGTGTCATGGGCAGTTAGGTGGCACCATGGATAGAGTGCCAAGCCTGGAGTCCGAAGACATCCTCCCGAGTTCAAATCCAGCCTCAGATATTTGCTAGCTCTGTGATCCCGGGCAAGTCATTTCACACTGATGGCTTCAGTTTCCTCACCTGTAAAATGAGTTGGAAAGGGAAAAGGCAAACAACTCCCATGTCTTTGCCAAGAAAACACCAAATAGGGTCACTGAGGGTCAGACATGACTGAAAAACAACTGAACAACAACTTCCTGACTAGGTTGAACACTCTATTCTCCACACTACTTAATCCCTCAGGAAATCAGTCTATGAGGCACAGTCCCAGCATAGCCAAGCTAGTTCCAGCTCTGGGTCATGCCTCCAATTATAGAGACTGAAACCTGTCTGTGCTATCATACCCTTCGCAGGTCCCCTATAAATCCTCCACAGTGATTCTACCAATGTGTTGAGGGACTTCCTCTAAGAATGCGTGTGTGTGTGTGTGTGTGTGTGTGTGTGTGTGTGCGCGCGCATATTTGCCTACATACTTCCATTCATCATCATCAGAAAGCATCTGCTAAACCGCTGGCTAGAGCTTAATAAGAATCCAGGGTAAAAAAAAAAAGCAATATCCAGTAAGAATCTTGGAAGCATGGAATCTCTGAGCTGGAAAGGGACTTAGATATCCACTAATCCAACCCATTCAGGGATTCCTTCTTCATCATTGGAACCCCACTGCTTACCAAATAAAATATAAACTCCTTAGCCCTTCATAACCAGTCTCTCTGTCCTTGTTTCAATCTTTATCACAGGCTACTTCAAACACTCCATTTCAGGCAAACCAGACCACCAGTCATCAGCAAACTCCTCCTACCTCTTCCAATCTCTGTGCATTTGCCCAGGCCGACCCCCCCATGCTGGGAATGATGTCTTGCATGGCTTATCTGTTAAAATTCTTCTCTTCTTTCAAGGCCCACCTACAATGCCACCTTCTCTATGAAGCCTTATAGGCTATCGGAGATTTCTGGAATCTCTTACCACAGTCCAGACTTCTCCTACATGCTTATCATAGCTTACATGCTAGTTATACAGCTCTATTTGTCTCCCATCTGCCACACATATCCCAAAAGCCTAGAACAATGGGTCGAATCTGGTAGGATGAAATTTCATAGCCACAAATGTAAAGTCTCTCTTTGGGTTTTTTCAATCATCTTTGCACGCACATGATAGAGAAGGTAAGACAGTAATAATCATTTTTCCTAGCCACATACATACACACCCGTAACACAATAAGGGTGTGAGGATGGAGGGTGTTGGAGAGGGGAAGAGCCAGGAGTTATAAGTGGGCTACATGCTCCACTTGTGTCAATAGGGTAACAAGGCAGTTGAAAAAGATACTGAGGAACTTAGGCATTGGTGATGACAGCAAGCCTAGTGTAGAATGGAAGATAGATGTATGAGTTCTTCTGTCCCCTGCAGTGATCAGAACACACTGGGAACATCGTGCTTGGTTCTGGTCCTGCCGATTCAGGGAGGCTGGAGACATGCTGTGGTACATCCAGAGAGGAGTGACCAGGATGATGAGGGTCCTAGGACTGTCATCAGAGGGCTCTTTGAAGGAAGTAGGGATGTTTAGTCAAGGAAAGATAAGGCTTAGGAGGGCTATGATAGCTGACTTCAAACATTTGTTTTGTTTGGCTCTGGAGGCCAAAATAGGACCAATGGCTAGGAGCTGCAGAGAGGTCAGCCATGTCTGGATGGAAGAAAGAACTTCCTAATGATTCAAACTGTCCCAAACTGAAAAGAGCTGCCTTGGAAGATAGTAGATTTCTGATCACCAAACATCTTCCAAAAAAGCTGGATGAACCCTTGTTGGGTCAAGTCCTTTCTTACTCTGGGACGCAATGATTCTGTGAGTTTACCTTTCCTGAAAACGGTAGGGGGTGGGGGGATGCTGTCCTATTCACAGAACCTAGAACAGTTCCTACTTAATAAATGGTTGCATAAAACGTGAAGCCAAATCAAATTATAGCCTCCAAGATAGGCAGGTCAAAAGAAAGAACTGATTTTACAAATCTTAAAGCACCAGGTATTTAAATGTTAGCATTATTACTATTAGCATTATCAAACAATCCCTAATCAAATTCTCGCCTTTCACTTTATTATCTTGCCTCTAGCCTATCCCACCACAATCCCCAGAGTCTTTTCCTGGAAACAGCAATTACACAGCAAGTCATTGTCGGATGTCCGAGTTTTTAGGATTTATCCATCCTTTAAGGCTTAGCTATGGTGCCAGGAACCTCATTTGGTTCACAATGACCTGGCTCTCTTCTGAATCATCTTGTGTCTCTTATTTGACTCTAATCATACACTGCTTGGCATGTTTTAATTCTCTTTTCCTGTGTGGGAGAGTTTTGTCTTCCAAACCAAACTATGAGTGCCCATGGTGGGGTGAGGGGGTCCTCTTCTCTTAAATCTATAGTGTTTCATATGGCTATTACACCCCTTCCCATTTCAGCCACCCTCTCCCTCCCCTCTACCTGTTCACCTCATCTATGAGACTCAGTACCTTTCTTTTTTAAAAAACCTTTACTTCCTGCCCTAGAATCAACTCTAAGGCAGAAAGGCAAGGGCTAGGTAAACAGGCTTAAGTGACTTGACAGCTAGGAAGTGTCTGAAGCCTGTCCTCTAGACTCTAGGCCTCTCAAGCATCCTTTAAGCCTCAACTAAAATTCCATCTTCTATAGAAAGCCTTTTCCACTCCCTCTTAATTCCAGGGCTTTCCCTTTTTTAATTATTCCCAATTTCTCCTCATTTTATTTGTTTACATGTTAGCTTCCCCACTACACTGTGAGCTCCTCAAGGTCAGGAACAATCCTTTGCCTTTCTGAATCCTCATCTCTTAGAACAGGGACTGGCACATAGTAGGCACTTAATAACTATTGATGGAATCACACCTAGACAGCCACTAGGTTTCTAAGTGAATTCTTGGCTTGGTCCCAAAGGAATCCTTCCTTCATAGTAACCCACAACTTCCACTCTACAAATTAATGAGAAAAGAGGTGCATAACTCATTTTTTCCTATTATGCATCTAAATTCTAAAACAGCTTCTGTATGTCTTTTAAAAAATAATCATCATGTAGCTCTACCATTTCAGGTTATACAATTCTTTTTGGAAGGAAGTGCTACACATTACAAGGTCTGAGTACACAACTTCTTAATTAACCAAAGCATTTACTGCTAAAGAAATGAATGGTCTCTGGCCACTGCTATCACATCTGGGCTGCCCTGCTAGAAAGAGGTTTTATCAAGACTGATAGGAAACATAAGCTCCCTGACTTACCTTTCAGTTTAAAAAAAAAGAGAAAAAAAGGGCTTTTTGCTACCCAAGCAATCATTGCTGGAGGCATCATCAAACAATTTGATCCGAGTTCTGTCTCAATTTCTCTTCTGCTTGACTCAAATGCTGACCAGCAAAATGTGGAAGAATTATTTATATCAGAAATTCAAGCCCACGATCTGTCTGGTTATTTTTTTGTGCTGAAGCATGTTGCCTGTCTCCTGACAAAGACAGAAGTGAAGGACTAATTTGCCAAATGAAACATCTGTTGTGAGACATCACCACTGTGGGAATCTGTTTGATTTGATTATGCTAATTTGTTACCAGGGGTCTGTTTTACTTTTTGGGGAGGGGGTGAGAAAAAATGCTTGATAATTGAAAAAAAATTTAAAAGAAAAAATTTCCTCTCTTTTCCATACATCCATCCAATAATCTGGCCCTGGTTCCTTCCAGCTGCAAACAATGTGACCCTGAATTTCCATATGCAAACAAGATAGTATTTCCCAAGAGCAAATACAGGCAGAACATCTGAGAAAACATTCAAAACTCTGGAAAAGATCCTTTCCTTGAGACTTTGGATCTATAAGTCTTTCAAAGGTACAGCAATGAGACTGTGATGCTTGAGCTTTTCTGGCCGGATCATCTCAGAATAAAAGAAGGTTGGGTCAGGAAGAGATGGAAGGGATTCCTGAAAAGCATAATACTTTTAACTTAAACACTTCTCAACAGCCTAAAAGCAGTTGGGTCTGTAGCAGAGGTGCCTCACATGATGTTATTATCTCTGACTAAAACCCACTGATAAAAGATGCATCCTAGCTCTGAGTACTAGTTAGGACTGTCCTCTTACTGCTTGATCTTCAAGGTATCTGCTAGAAAGGTCCTAACCTATCTGAAACTCTTTGTTTTATACCTGAAGTCCAGAAAAGCCCAGTGAGTTGCCTAAGGTGTCCTGGATAGTAAATAGCAGAACTAGGGGGCAGCTAAGGAGCATAGTGGATGGAACACCAGGCCTGGAGTCAGGAGGATCTGGTTTTAAATCTGGCCTCAGACACTAGCTATGTGACCCTAGGCAAGTCACTTAACACCAATTGCCTAATCCTTACTGTATTGCTCTTCTGTCTGGGAATTGACACTAAGACAGAAGTTAAGGGTTTACTAAATAAATGAATGGCAGAACTGGGATTTAAACTATGTCCTCTGTCTCTGTAACAGTTCTCCTGCCAGTGTACCACACTGCCTTGCCTTTCCCTTTCTGACTTCAGAGACATTATCTTGTTGGAAGAAACACCCCCCTTCTAGGGAGTTCAACTCCTTTAAGATTGGGCAGAAATAGCCATGGCTGATACATTAAAAAGCACAGAAGCACCTGAGCAAAGTCAAGCATCTTCAAGCAAGGTCACTTGGGACAAATGGAAAAGCCACAACCAATTCTTTGATTCAGATAACTCACAACCCAAGGAGTTTGAAAACCAGCCAGCTCTGTCTCTAGCCAACTCTGTCTCTCTCCATCTATCCATCCTTCTCTGAAGAAAAAGAGCTCTGAAGATGGACACACTATGGCACAATAGAATGTAATGGACTTCTCTACTAGCAGCAATGCAATGATCCTGAACTACTTGGAGGGACATATGAGAAAGAACACTATCCACATCCAGAGGAAGAACTGTGGGAATAGAAACAGAGAAGAAAAGCATATGATTGATCACATGGGTCGATGGGGATATGATTGGGAATTTAGACTCTAAACAATCACCCTAGTGCAAATATCAATAATATGGAAATAGATCTTGATCAATGACACATGTAAACCTAGTGGAATTGCTCATTGGCTGTGGGTGGGGGGAGGAGAGGGAAAGAACATGAAGAATCATGTAACCATGGAAAAATTGTCTTAATTTTTTTTTAAAAAGTAACCTGTGTGGAGAAGAAGGGAGAAGGGAGAAGAACAAGAACAAGACCAAGAAGAACAACAAGAAGAAGAAGAAAGACGAAAGAGCTCTGAGAATTCAGAATAGAGACATTACTGATAAAAAGCCAGGAGAAAAGTGGCAGGTATGGAAACCAAGAAGTTTCCCTTGCCAATTACACTTTGGGGGGGAGGGGTTGAATTTCTAACTCTAACCTATCTTCCTAATTAATTCCATATAAATTTTATTCCATTAGGTTCTCATCAGGGAAGCCAAATCCTTCTGAACTGGATTACTTACCAGCTAGTCTCCTTTCTAGTTCTATCCATTCTCAACTCCAAGCACCGGCATGTCATGTCCCCATCCCTTGAAAAGAGTCTCTATTTGTGTCAGTCTTGGAATCTTTCAGTTCCAGATCAGAAGTCTACCTCACTCCATGATTCCTGCATTGACACCTCTACCCTCCCGAGATCCTATTCCCCAATCTCTCCTTCTATGCTACATACTTACCATATTCTAATTCATAATATATTACATCTCTTAATCCTAGATTAGATTATAAACTCCTTGAAGACAAAGTCTGAATCTTTTTTCATATTTGTAGCTCCAGCATGGAGCAAATGTATTCTATAACCACTGAGCCACAGAGCTAGAAGGAGCTCAAGACACTATCTCATCTAACCCATGCCTGAGCAGCAATCCCTTCCACAATTCTAAGGACTCATCATCTAGTCACTTCTGGGGTAGAGGACAGAAACTTTACACTGCAGGGAAGGAGGTTGTAGAATGCACTGAAAAGAGAACTGAAGAGCCTGATTCCTATTACCTGCCAACTCTTCATGAACCCCTTTGGAGTTTTCTTGACAAATGTCCTAGAATGCTTTACCATTTCTTTCTCCAGCTCATTTTACAGATGAGTAACTGGGGCCAGCTGGTTAAGTGACTTGCTCAGGATCACACTGCTCGTAAGTGCGAGGCTAGATTTGAACTCAGAATGAGTCCTTCTGATTCCAAGCCCTGTGTGTGCTCTATCCCCTGTACTATTTAGTTATCCATTGTCTGCATTACCAAATTCCTAGGGGTTTTCCTGACGACCCCTAAATCTTTCTCTATGAAGACTGGGGGGTGAAGGTGTCCCTTCTACAGTTATAATAATCCCTGACATTTTCCTAGGGCTTTCTGAAAGCATTTTGCTTACTATAATGCTCTGAGGCAAGAAATACAAGGTTCAGAAAAAATGAAGTTATTTTCTCAGTCACACATCCAATGGTGCACTGGAATGAGATGGTTAGACACCAAGTCAAAGCCTGCTTCTGTTCCTTACTCCCTAATAGTGAGGACTGGATCAATAATTGTGGAATGAGACTGAATCACGATCATAAATAGGCAATTTTCTGGCACTGTAGAAGCTGCTTCCCCATTCTCTGCCTTTTAATGACGGCAGGGCTTTCCAATGATTAAGGGTTCAACATCTTGCAGAATGCCCTCACAGCTGTTACAGAAAAATGAACATTTTCCAGGGTTCTTGAGAGGATCGAGGAATGATGGGATTATGGAACTGGGCAGACTCTCAGGGGGTTTCTGCTGGTCAGCTCTCTAGCTGGGGCAGTCTAACTTCGTCCAAAGTCTATGGCACCTTTGCCCTCTACCTCCCCTAACGGCACCTCAATGAACACTCCAGTTAGTGGTCAAGACTTTCTAAAAAGCCCCAAGAAAACCCCCCCTCCCCTTTTCTCTTTGTTAAATTTCGGACCCTAAGGAGAGAGTAGAGAAACGGGAGTGTGCCAAGGAGTAATTGGAAGGAAATTTTTTTTGGATTTGCAGCCAGGAAGTAAGGGGGTGTGGAACAGGGGAGGGAGGAGGGGGAGGGGGAGGAGTAGGGGGAAGGGGGAACGCCGCTATTATTTATACTTCAGCTCACGCTGTGGCTTGGACTTCAGAAATAGACGTCTTTATTAAAACGTATACAGTAGACTAGTTCTGACAGATGACAAACTGCTGGGGGTGGGGAGCCCCGTTCGACTCTGCTCAAAGTTATACTTTGTTTTAACATATATAGGCAGGGGGGTGGAGAAGGGAGACATCTGTACTTTACCCTCCTCTCCCAAAGAGAGTTTCTGCTCCTCAGGCTGATTAGTCTGGACAATGAAAGGCTAAGAGGCAACAATCGATCCATTGTCAAGGGGAGAATGTCCAGCTCTGTATGTAACAACTAAATATTGCTTTAATCCGCGCATTAAAATTTTTACTACAGTATGAAAATGACGCACCGCCACCACCACCGCTGCTGCTAAGGAGTGCAGCCTTTGTTCCCGCCTCGACTCCCTCCAGGTACTGGCGCAGCAACGCTGGTCAGGGGGCCAGAGGACATTGGAGCCTCGCTTGTGGTTTCCTTTTTTTTTTCTGGGGCAGCTTGTTTTTGTTTGTTTTTTGGTACAGACCTGTAATACCTTTATGGCAAAGAGATTCCTACTGGCAATGCAGATTATAGTTTCACTGTAGTCATTTGTATTTCGTTTTAGGGAGCTGCCTAAGCTTAAGTGACTTGGCCTGGGTCACACAGTCAGTACGTGTCAGAGGCAGGATTTGAATACAGGTCTTCCTGATTCTGAGGCTGGTTCTCTATCTGCCATGAGATAACACCCCACCACCATTTAGTGTCCGTTCATCATCACAGCCTGATGGCGCATTTTCATTCTGAATTTAGCACAAAAATGCCTAGTTCAAAGCAGGAATTTAGTAAATATTTATTGACCAGCTGACTGTTCTGACTTGCCTAACTTCACACAGCTAGTAAGTGACTGGGTGACATATGGGAATCCAAGTTCTCAAGCAGTTCTTAAGGGACCACAATATCATAGGATTTAAGAGCAGGAGGAGACATTAAAGATACAACCATCCCATCTCTCATTTACAGATGAGGGAATTGAGGCACAAAGAAGGGAAATTTCCTCTGGTAGTTACAGGTCCCTACTGAGGAGCTGGGACAAGAATCTGGATTGTCTTTCGGCCAAATCCTCAGCTGGGCTGTGGTGGATTTCCTTCTCTTCTTTTAGGTAAAAAGATTTGGGTGATTTGCCCAGGGTCACATAGCAAATAAGTGGCTGAGGCTAGATTTGAACCCAGGTCTTCCTGACTCCAAACCCACTACTCTTCTCTACAGCTGTCCCTGTAGTGGATTTCTATGGAGGGATATCCAAAGGACCCTTTTTCTAAGGACCTTAAAAGTCTGATCAGAGAAGCCACATTGAAGAGAATGACTACATTGAACCATTCAAATTCAGTAAGTATTAAGCACCAGCAATGTGCTATAAGTTCTTTACTTACTGGTCTTGTGACCTTAGGAAAGTCACTTAACTTCTCATAATCTGTAAAATGAGTTTTATTTAGTTCATCTCTAAGGTCCCTTCCTGCCTCTACAGAAATTAATAGAAGTGATGAACTTTTACCAAGAGACAATGGGGGAGGAGAGGACCTCTATTAACACTGGTCCTGATACTTATCCTCTGTGAGACCTTGGGCCAATAATTTACCTGCCAGAGCCTCAGTTTCCTTATATGTGAAATGGGGGAAAGGGATGGAAATTGTGAAAAATGACCGCAATGTAATATTACTACACCATAAGAAATGATGAGTGTAAAGAACACAAAGAAACAATGGAAAACATATAAACAACCAATGCAAAGTTAAGTAAGCAGATCCTGGGCAAGCAATATACCCAGTGATCCTTGTTGTCACATCAATTATTGCTGCCCAACTCTACGTAACCCCATTTGTGAGTTTCTTGACAAAGACATTGGAGTGATTTGCCATTTCCTTCTCCAACTCATTTTGTATGAGGAAACTTTTAGTTGAGAAAACCAAGGCCAACACGGTTAAGTGACTTGCCCAGATCACACAGCTAAGTATCTGAGGCCAGATTTGAATTTGAATCTTCCTGACCCCAGGCCTAACAATGCAAATGGAAAGAATGCCCATGAAGCCTTAATGTTATATAATTAGAATTAATGAGCTTGGCCCCCCCCTGCTAAAAAGAGAGAAGAAAATATACCTCTTAATTTTTGCAAAAGTGGAGGACTATGGGTATGGAGCATTTCATATACTGTCAGGCTCTACTGACATGCTGGTTCTGTTATTGCCATGCATCCTCTCTTTTAATTTATTTACTACCAAAAAAAAGTGTCTCCCTGGGAAAAACAGATATATTTGGAAATGAAGGTAATTAAAAACAAAAGATTAATAAAATTTTAATGAAAAATGAATAGATTATGCTAGATGAAGTCTAAACTTCCTTCCATCTCTAAATATCTTGTTTTAAAACCAAGACTTTACTGTGTTGCAATGAGGACAGATAAGAATTTCTTTTTTTTTTTAATGTAGAATCCAAAGAAGTTTTCCCAAAACAATAACCAGAAACATCTCCTTCTGCCTAGAGGGAAATGAGGGCTTATACGTTGGGATACTTTCTCTACCAGCAAAACCAGGGTTCATGCCTACACTGGCTAGAAACAGCCTGGCTTTAAGAATTCCATCTTCATTTTAAACCAGTGCTAGAAACAAACATCAGAACTGACAAACCTTATGTTAGCCAGAATCCTGTTTCACAAAGTTTAAAGGTAAAGCCTTTACATCTATTCATATTAAATGCTTCGACAAATCTTTCCTTCTGTTTGGAACTCAATTACTCATTCTCCCTGTATTGGCGGCTTCCCTCCGTCAACATCTGAACAGTCACAATAGCAACTTCCCACACTCCACTAACCCCAGCACGGGGCTTTTCAGCTGCAGTCCCAGGACTGTGTACATTTCCCATCAAAAGGCATTCACTAAAGAATAGACAGTAAGAGAACTAACTGCCATCCTAAGTAACCAGTCTCCTGCCTATTGGGAGATGCCCAAAGAGCGAGTCATTCAACCATAAGCGCCATCTTCTCCTCAAGTAACCAGGCTCGACCCCCCCTCCCCAATCCAGTTTTAAAGACTAATAACGCTGCCTTCTTGGGATTCTTGTGAGGATCAAACAAAGTGATGTATGTAAGGTATGTTGCCAACCTTAGAGTGGAACAGAAATGTCACATTACTGGTACCATTACTCTTCTCCTTCTTCTTTGATGGAGTTCCAATAGAAAGGAGCTCGAAACAAATCACTATCTCATTCTTTTATAATTAGTGTTCTAAGGCCTACTGCACAGGTGGGTTTGTTTGTTTGTTTGGCAGTTGTATGATAGAATGTAAATTTGAGATAAGGGACTGCTTTGTCCTTCTATCTCCAGCACCTAATATTGTGTCTGGCACACAGTAGGTGCTTAATAAAGGTCTGATGCTTATTTGATTGAATAAAAGCATGAAAATGACAGCTCTTTTTCTGTAGAATCAATGAAAGCATCCTTGGTTCAAGCCCAGTGAGGATGATGAGGATGATCCATATTTTCCTCATCCTGTTACTATGTGATTTTGAATTCTTCGACCGAATCTTTATATTCTGAGAACTTTTCATTCTACGCCTCCCAGACATGACAAGTATTTGTTAGGATGACAGTAATTAAAAATGTTGTTCATAAGGGGTTTTTGTTGTTGTTGTTTAAAACAAACAAATAAAAAAAAACCTTACCTTCCATCTTAGAATCAATGCTATGTATTGGTTCCAAGGCAGAAGAGCAACAAGGGTGAGGCAATGGGGGTCAAGTGACTTGCCCAGGGTCACACAACTAGGAAGTATCTGGGGCCAAATTTGAACCCAAGACTTCTCATCTCTAAACCTGCCTTTCAATCCATTGGGCCACCTACCTGCCCCCGTTCTTAAGTTTTTATCAATCAACATTTTATCTGGAAGATCGAGTTAGCCTATGATAATGCTCTGGTCCTGGGACAGTTTAATGGTGATGTTTTCCAGAATATTTTGAGATCTATTTGTAGAGTAGTGTATGAAAAACTTCAAGTTTATGGTGTATGCTTCTAGCCTCTAGGTCATGTCTTGATGGTATTTGAGAGGTATGAAATTACTTTGTTTGCTTATTTATTTTAAAACCCTTACCTTCCATCTTAAAAATCAATACTGTATATTGGTTCCAAGGCAGAAGAACAGTAAGGGCTAGCAAATGGGGGTTAAGTGACTTGCTCAGAGTCACCCAGCTAGGAAGTGTCTGAGGCCAGATTTGAACACAGAACCTCCCATCTCTGGGCCTGGCTCTCTATCCACCGAGCCACCCAGTTTCCCTGTGAAATTACTTTATTAATGATATTATTATTACTACATTACTCTTGTTATTGTCTGCTAAAGCACTGACCACAACATTCAATTCCATTCAGCTAGCATTTAATAGGCATCTGTGGTATAGAGAGTCCTAGGTTAGAGTTGGTAAAATAAAGACCAAAAAAAAAAAAGATACTATCCCTGTCCTGGAGGACCTTATGTTCTGCTACACCATTAAACAAAGAGAGGGACTGTGTGATACAGGCAAAAGAACACTGACTTGGGAGTCAGAAGCACTGGGTCCCAATCCTTCCTCTGGTGCCTGCTACCTATGTGACCTTGGACAAGTTATTTAACCTGAGTGAACCTTACTTTAGTCATCAGTAAGAAGGAATTAGAGGACAAGCTAAGTAGCTCAGCGCATTGAAAGCCAGGCCTAGAAGCAGAAAATGGGGAAATCTGGGTTTGGATTTGATACTTACCTGCCTGATACTTACTAGTTATGCCACCTCAGCTTTAATATGGCTACAGCAAAACCCATCTAGCACTTATCTCACAGGGTTGTTTTGAGGCTCAAATGATGTAAAAAATTTTGCAAACCTTGAAGTAGTGATGATGTTATTGTTACAAGAAGGGGCAGGCTAATTCATAAAACTGAAAAAAATAATCAAATATACAACTCTAACAACTTTTTTCTTTCCTTTCTTGTGAGAAGTCAAAAAGAATGGGAGACTGTGCAGCAGAAATAATAGAGCTTCTAACTTAGAAGACCTGGATTTGAATCCTGGCTAGTGCACTTCTCAGATCTATGAGTTGAGGCAAATCTCTGCTATTGGCCCTGATCGGTTTCCTCTTCTGTAAAATGAGGTGGTCCAGAGAGTCAGAAGGATCTTTCCAGCAAGCACCACTAGCTCTCTGAGTTGAGAGGCCCATCCAAGTTCCCCCAGCTATGGCAGTGCTTAGGGAGGGAGGGAAAGAGAGACAAAGTCTCTCCAGCCTCAGAATAAAGAGTATCAGGGATGTGCTAGCTTGAGACCATTTCAGACCCCAAAAGACCATTTCTAGTCTCTACCCCAATATACAATTCACTCACTTTTAGGATGTCTTGAATGGAATTAAATTGTGGCTTTTTAACTCATATTATTAAAAAATAAATTATTACCCTTCTTCAACAAAAGGGGGACCTTGATTAGAGAATATGATAGCTAGGGACAGACTTTAAACTTGTGGGAGAAAGACCAATTACTATCATCATCATAATTATTGTTATTCACATTTGTAGAGTGCTTTTAGGAATGCAAAATACTGTCCTCCTAAAACTCCTGGGAGGGGAGTATTATTAACCCCATTTTACAGATAAGGAAATTGAGGCTTGGGGAGATTAAGCGATTTGTCCAGGGTTACATTGGTAATCTGATGGATCTATGATCTCTTTGGTATGTGTACTCCCTCCAGTGGTTACTGGAACTGGAGTTTCTGACTTCCAAAAACATGTTTTCTCTCTATACCATCCTGCCTCTGGTTACTGGAGGATCAAGAAGTCCTCACAGAATCTTTGACTGGCAGAAGAGCCAAAGCCAAGCAATTATAAAGCCTTCAGGTGGACCATTTGCCATAGGAGCAAAGGATGAATCTTTATAATATACAAATGCTTTCCAGGGGCCAGCAGAAATCCATTCAGAGTCAATGCTATGATGGTGGTCAAGAATAGGTTTGCATACTCTGCAACTTTAGCTTAGATATGAAAAGCAAACAGGGATATGGTTGGAGGTTCCCTTCTCACTTTAAACTAAAATTGGCAATGGCCAAGACAAATTCAACAGGTCATTCAATGGCAGTGACCAGCCCTGATGTCCCTGCTTATAAGTCAACAGAACAACGTGCTGGACAAAAAAGTGAATTTGATCTTCCCAAAACCAAGAATTGTCATGTTGAAAGAGAAGTCAGCAGCCATCTATCCCATACAAAAGCATAATTCTAGGAACAGGGAAGTAACAGCTTCACCATATTCCACACAGATTTTTACCTGGAATATTGAGTTCAATTATGGGAGCCACCGTTTAAAAAAGGTTAGCATAATCAAGAAGGTCTGGAGAAGGGCAGCCAAGATGGTGAAAGGCCTTGAGTCCATGTCACATGAGATTCAGTTGGAAGAACTGGTGGCAGCTAGATGGCACAATGGATAGAGCACTGGCCTTGGAATCAGGTTCAAATATGAGTTCAAATCCAGGCTCAGACACTTCCTAGCTAGGTAACCTTAGGCAAATTGCTTCATCTTGTTTGCCTCAGTTTCTTCATCTATAAAATGAGCTGGAGAAGGAAATAGCAAACTACTCCAGGATCTTTGCAAAGAAAACTTCAAAATTGAGTCACAGAATATCAGAAATAACAGAACATGAAAGAATTAGAGATGTTTAGGTCAGAGAAGAGAAGGCTCAAGTTCTTTTCCATCACAAAAAGAACTGTTATCAATATTTTGGGACATATAGGAGGAAAGGACCTATTGGTACAAAAGCATTTTAACAGTTCTCTTTATAATGTCAAAGAATTGGAAATGAAAGGATGTCCATCAACTGGGGAATGGCTGAACAAGCTGTGGTATATGGTTGTAATAGAAAACTATTGCACCATAAGAAAAGCAAACAATGAGTTCAGAAAAACCTGGAAAGACTTAGATCAACTGATACAAAATGAAGTGAGTAGAACAAGAAGAACAGCATATACAGGAACAGAAATATCATGTGATGATCATCTATGAAGGACTATTGTCAGCAGAAATAAGGTTCCAAGATAACCCCAAGAGACTCATGATAAATTTTTTTTTCTTTAAAAAGGCTATCCACAGCCAAAGAAGGAACTGTTGGAATAAAATTGCAGATCAAAGCACACCATCCTTCACTTAATTTCCTTCATGAGTTTTTCATTGTATGTGTGATATGTGTCTTCAGTCAGAACATGGAGAATATGGAAATGTATATTCCATGAAAGCACTGGCATAACCTATGAGACTATTTACTGCCTTGGGGAGAGAGAGAGGGAAGGAGGGAGACAGTCCGAATCACAAAATGTCAGAAACCAATCGTCAAAAATTGTTTCTACCTGTAATTGAAAAAATGTAATTTAAAAACATTTTTAAAGAACATATAGGTTCTTTTCCTTTTTCCTCCATCACCTTGGCAAACAGACCTAATGATGGTGTTGCTAGGTCAAAAGGTATACAATATTATAATTCTTTGAGGTCTTCAAGTACTTTAAGGACCATCATGTGGAGAGGGGATCATAATTCTTTATCCCCTTTTAATTCTAGTGCCTTCCCTCAGTTATTTCCTATTTAGCTTCTAAATAGTTTGCTTTGTCCATATTTGTATATTGTCTCCACCATCAGAATTTAAGCTCCTAGAAAGCAGGATTGGCTTTTGACTCCTTTTGAATCTCTAGTGCTTAGCACCCTGCCTGGCACATACTAAGTACTCAATAAACATTTAGCAATGGATTGACCAATGAGAGCAATGGAGAAAGTTGCCAAGAAACAAATTCAGGCTAGATGATAGGAAAAGTTTTTGAAAAATTAGAGCTCTCCATAAATGGAGTGGGCTGCTTGCAGAGGTCAGGGGCTCCCTTTCTTTGGAGGCTAGATGAGTATCCGGTATGCTGTCCTGGGGATTACCAATGTAATTCTGAACAAGTCACTCAATCCCCCTAGCCTCGGTTTCCTTATCTGTAAAATGAGATTGTTTACATTGACCTCCAAGGAGTATTATGAAAACAGCACCTTGTATTCTCATGTGAGTTAAACTAGATGGACTGACTAAAGTCTTTTCCAATTCTCATATTCTGGGATTCCTGAAACTGGCCCTGCTCACTACCCCTCTTCCTGGATCTGCAATCTCTCTTACAAACTAAAAACACATACTTTTTAGAAGTCATCTTGCATTTGGGATTGTTTGAAATCAGTTTAAATAATACCATAAACAATTTCCCATTTTTCTAGGATCTTAGGGTGTTTGCCAAGTGTTCTTCTTATAACTACCTGATGAGCCTTAAATCCCAAATGGGGAAAATGAGGTTTGAAGAGGTGAGCTAACTTAACTCCCTTGCCCAAGGTCACACTAGTTGGTGTTTGCACCCAGAGTAAAGTCTACAGTCTCCTGACTCTTTCCACTACATTACATTTTCCTCTTACATGGCTTCTACAGCTGTCTCTGAAATGCTTTGGAAAATAACATGTGACTGCATATGGTCCATGGCAGAACATGTGTCCCAGGGCTAAGCAGACTAGGCAGGAACTCTGAAAATCACACACATCTTGGATAAATTATTCAACCTTAATTCATGTATCTTCTTGCATTTTTAGTACTCAATTAGTTGTTACAATAACGTAACATTACGTAAATGTAACATTATTAAAATGTATGTTTCCAATTTAAGAATCAGAAGATCTGGGTTCAAATTCTGACTAGTCAGTCCAGATTATGAATTTAATGGGGGAGGAGATTAGAGGGCAGCTAAGTAGTATAGTGGATAGGGTACCAGGCCTGGAGTCAGGAAGACTCATCTTCCTAAGTTCAAATCTGACCTCAGGCACTTGCCAGTTGTATGACTCTGGACAAGTCACTTAATGCTGTTGACCTCAGTTTCCTCATCTGCAAAATGTAAAACCAATCCAGTGTCTTTGCCAAGAAAACCCCAAAAGGGGTCATGACAAATTGGACACAACTCAAAAACAACTACAAAAGTCTAAGAGATCCAGTTCTGCCACTAACTCATTTTGCAATCTCAGTTAAGTCACTTCTCTCCAAGCCTCAGTTTGTTCATCTATAAAATGATAGGGCTTAAATGAAGTTCAGCCAATTTTCAATCTGCATTTTTAAAGTATCTATGTGCCAAACACTAAGACTACAGATATAGATATAAGACTCCTTTCCCCTTCAAGGAGCTTACATTCTAGTAGGTGGAAGTTCTCTATAAGGGCTCTTTTGATTCTTTTTCTATGATAGGAATATGAGCTGAGAAATTTCTCCAAGGTAGGGTCCTAGCAGTCAGTGTTTTTTTTTTTCTATTTCCCTAAAGGTCTGGTTCAGCCAAAGGTGTCTCTAACCATAATTCCTGGCTGGCTTCTAGCAACCCTCAAACATCCAGACCTTTTGACCCAGAGAATTTACTGCTAGTCCTATCCCAGTGGGGTCAAAGATGGTAAGAAAGAGCTCATCTACTGAAAAAACCTGGAAAACAGCACTTTTGTGGTAGGAAAAAAACCAGAAACAATGTAGATAGTCATCAACTGGGAAAGGGCTAAACTAATTATGACACATGAATGTAATAGAATATTAATGCACCATAAGAAATTGTGAATATGAAGAACTTGGAAATGAATAGGAACACATATAAAACTGATGCAAAATGAAGAAAGAACCAAGAAAACATTATACATTATGACTACAACAATGCAAGTGGAAAGAACCAATACATACACACAACTTACAAAACCTAAATGCTATTTAATTATAATGGCCAACACTGGCATTTTAGAAAAGAGTCACGAGAACACACCTCCCTGCTTCTTTGCAGAGGTTGGGGGTTAGAGGTATAGAACAATGAATAATCAATCCACTGGTTAGTTTTGCTGAACTTTCCCCCACCCCCAACTTTATCTCTGAGTGATATGAAAGCAAAATATATCAACAAAACTTTAAATAAATTTAAAAGATACATAAGTATCATCCATTTCCCTATTGCTACACATAACTCCAGAAACCTAAGAGTATTTAAGAACAAAGAGCTCTGTCTGGCCTCTGACCTCCATTTTTACCTTTGCCAATGGAGGGAGGGGGGGTGTCCCTCTCAGACTTTGACACAATCTTGCATCCCCAGTGCTTGATTCTGATCTTGGCAAATTCCCCTGTATGATTCTAGCTTCTTCTAGTATTTCCCTCCTAAGCCTGATCTTTGTGTTTTTCACTCATTCTTTCCTGTTCCCCACTTCATTACCCCTGTCCTACCTTTACATGTTGACCTTAGAAAAGAACGAGCTACCAATTTCCAGCCTTGAATCCTTTCTCCCCCAGCCCCCCACTGTGTCTTTCTGAAATCTTTCCCATTCTGAAACCCTAACCCAACCCTGGATAAATCCCACCATCTACCTTCTTCATTTCTGTTCCCAGACTGCCATGAAGGACATCACAGAATTGATTTGACCAGGTCCAGGCAGATTCATATAATCTAACTTGAGCTGGGCTCCATTGCTGTTCAGCTGATTACACTCAGACACTCATTACAGCAGCTGTTCCAAACTATTTCCTCCCTCCTCAAGCTACCAACTGAACTCTCCTTCCCAGAGATATAAGCCATCCCTTCAATTATGCCTTTGATCCCATGCCTTCTCTTGATTCCAGGACCTCTCATCTCTAATCTCACTAGCCCATACTGGTACTTTCCTTTCTGTCTGCAAATATTCTTAGGTTAAAAAAAATATACATATATACACACATATAATTCATTAAAAAGCAGAGTAGAATGGTACAGTGGAAAGAGTCATGGATTTTGAATCAAAGGATCCAGGTTCTAATTCTACCTCTGATTCTTACTATAAGACCTTGGGTGAGTTATTTAACCTATCTGGGTCAGTTTCCAATATGTTTCCAATCATCAAAGGATCCCATCCTTCTTTTAACTATGAAAGTACTCTTCAAAATGAACAGCTATGACCTTACTCAATTTACCCTTCTGTTCAAAGACCTTCAGGATATCTCTATTCTCCATTAGATAAAATAGGAAAATACTCAGCCTAACATTTAAATCCTTCTACAGTCTAGCTTCAACTTGCCTTTCCAGCCTTATTTCACATTAACTCTATCACCTATTCTATGTTTCTACCTAACATATAATCTTGTTATAACTTCTGCTCAAGGGAGAGTTTACTCCTTCCACATGTCCAGCTGCTGTTCCTTCAAGCTTCCCCCAATTCAGCTGTTACTTCTTCCAGAAAGCCCTCTCAGATCTCACCTGTCTAAAGTTAGCCTTGTTAAGTACTAAATCTAGACTAACCTGATAACTCTTTGCTCCTACACACCTGGGGTTTTCTTGGTTTGGCATCTTTGATCTAGTTGTTTTCTGTGCCTAGAATATTCTTTCTTCCCTTCTTTGCCAGCTGAATTCTTATTCATCCTTTCAAGCTCTATTAAAATACAACCTCTGCTAGGAAATCTTTCTTAATCTCCAGGAAAGTAATGATTTTTTAAATATAGCATTTTGTTTTACATTTCACTAATGTATTTATCATGAGATATTGTACATTAGAGTTATCTACATCTGTCTTAATTCCCCTAATAAACCCAAAGATCCAGGTTGGCAACCTTTTAACTACATGCTATCTAAACTCCAAAATTCTGGCCTGCCTAGCCCATGGTTCTGAATGCAGTAGGTGCTTTAATGCTTATACTTCTTTTTTTCATCTGTCTCTTGAAGCCTAGCACAGTAGCTTCCCAAAGTAGCTCTTGAATTCTCCAGCACTTCTCTCCAAATAGTTTCTGGCTCTTCACACACGTGAAGATTTTATTCTTTCTTCCCCAGAGAAGGTGCTCCTCTTGGGAAAGGTCAGGGTACTTTCTACTCCAGCTACTGATGGGGCCAAGGAGAAGCCACAGACCGGAGGACCCCACCTCCGTTCTCATTTCGAGTAGGGGCAGAGCCCAAGCACAGAACCCAGGCGTCTCACATCCCCACTGCCACGCGGGAGTCAATGGGACCTGCCCCTGCACAGAAAGGGCCGACAGACAGATAGCACATCTGGAAGACCTAGATTCTACTCTCGGTTCCCTGAGTGCCCTTGGTTAAGTAATTTGCCCTCAGTTTCTCCATTTATAAAACGTCCCAACAGGCAATGGCCAAGATCCCTTCCAGCTCAAGCTACTCTGGCTGACAAGTTCTAGACACTCCCGCCCCAGATCAGCTTTTCGGGACACTAGACACCCTTTACCGCCCTATGCCCTGACCCCGCTGCTGGAAGCCAATGTCTCCCCTCTGCCTCTGCCCCCCTCCACCACCACTACCACCATCGAGGAAGTTCCTCATCTTCTCTTCGCCAGGCCGGACTCACCTCCTTCAGGAGACGCTCCAGGTGGGACTCTGCCCAGGAGATGAGGTCTCCAGGCGTCTCGGGGGAACCCCAGCCCGTGCGCCGCTGCCGCTGCTGTTGCTCCTCTTCGAGCGCGGACACCCTGCCCTGCAGCTCGGTAGCCCGGGCGCTCAGCAGCAGGCAGGCGGCCACCGAGCCCAGGGACAGCAGCAGGCAGAGCGCGCTCAGCGCCAGCGCCGCCGCGCTGCCCCACGCGGGATACGCGGGAGCCCCCGCAGGGCCGCCTTTCCGGGCGCCCGGCTCCCACGCGCCCATCTAGCTGGGGGGATTGAGGGGACGGGATGCAGCGCCGAGCGGGTGGGAGAGAGGGAAGGCTCGAGGGCAGCTTTACTTAAGAGTCGGCTCTGCTCTGGTGGGGCTCGCGGAGGGGGCGCCCTAGGCGATGGGGATGGAGCTGATGGCTGAGGGGTTCGCCTTAGAGCATTCTCCGAGTGCCCAGGTTTTCCGCGCTCACTGCCCGGACCTCGGCGAGCTGAGGAAAGAGCTGGGGCCCATCCGCTATCAGGGTAGAGAGCCACTGGGCTTTACACGGGGACTCGCTACGCCCTCCTACCCAACTTCTCAGCGGCCACTTTCGGCAGTTTCCTCTATGCAAATAAACCCTGCCCGAAAAGGAGCCCGGAACCACCCAGGGGAGGGGCGGTCGGGGCCGAGCCGCTGCGGGAAGGCTGGGCTGGCTCAGAGCGCACTGCCCCACTTTGCTCCCCTCCCCTCTGCTTCTCTACCCTCTGTTCGCCCCTTCCTGGGTGCCTGGACCCGAAAGCTAAGAGCGTGAGGACTTCTAGCCCCCCTCAGGCGCCCGAGCTAGAGGGAAAGGCGGGAGGACTTGCCCTGGGTTTTAGCGATAACGGAGATGAGGGATAGCTCAGTAATGGGGGATTTCCTCCCAAGCTCGAGCCCCGCAGACGAAACTGAGAGTATATTCAGCCCACTACCATGGACATGGGTGTGAAGTCAGATAGGGTCTATCATTCACCCGCCTCTTCTTCCGAGCCTCCCTACCAGCTCACTCATTAACTTTCTTTGAGGAGACGAAATTGTTTGCGATCACCTACTTCCCTCAAACTCTGGTCGAAACGCACGGATAGAAGGCTTTAGCGCCCCACTGTGGTGATGGGTACATGGCCCAGAAGGTAGGACAAGGATGCTACGGAGTGAAAACACACCTCTAGAGGTAGTAGTACCAGATGACCTTTATGTAATGCTTTATCTTTACAAAGGGGGCTTGAGAACATTAGCAGGTACTTAGAGGTGTAGTGGATAAAGTGAAGGTCCTGAAGTCAGGAAGACCTGAGTTCATATTCGACCTCAGACACTTACTGTGTGACTGGGCAAGTCACTTAACTCTGTTTGTCTCCGTTCCTTCCACTGGAAAATGACCTGGAGAAGGAAGTGGCAAACTACTCCAGTGTCTTTGCCAAGAAAACCCTGAAGCAGGGTCACGATTTTACAGGTGAAGAAAAAGGGTCAGAGATTCTAAATGACAGGTTACAAAATTCTTGCTTGAGTGGGAGATCACACCATATGGATAGTTAGTTAGCTGCAGCTCTTTTGGATAAGAAATTAACCCCATCCCACCCCTACCCCCACCCCCATCAAGACCTACTTTTTTGCAGTGTTACTGATTATAATCTAATCATTAAATAGGCCCAGTAAATAATGTTGCAATAAATATTCTAAGATTTTAGAGATGGAAGGTACCTTGAAATCATCTGTTCAACCTATTCATTTTACCTACTCATTTTATAAAATTGAGGTCCAGATTGGGGAAATAACTTACCATAAATTTCCAAAGGTCAGGTTAGCAGGATTAAGTACCCAGATCTCCTGACTTCCAGCTTTCCTTCCATTTGCTTCCAAATTTCTAAAACTGATAACTTAAAATTAGTCCATATTTAATCTCATTTCATGTAACTTGAGTAACCTGCATGTTTAATAAATATATAATTGACAGACATTCATGTAATACTATAAGCTTTTATAAACTACATTCTTTACAGTAATTATGAAGTATGTAGTACAAGCATTAGATAAAAGTTTAGAAAACTAAAGCTCAGAGATTAGAGCAGTAATTTGCCCAGGATTATAGCAGGTAAGTAGCAAAGAGAATAGAGTGCTGGACCAGTCTTCCTGAGTTCAAATCCAGCCTCAGACACTTACAAACTGTGGGACACTGGGCAAGTCACCAAACTCTGTTTGCCTGAGTTTCCTCATCTGTAAAATGATCTGGAGAAGAAAATTATAAACTATTCCAGCATCTTTGCCTAGAAAACTCCAAAGACTCAACATCAAAGTAAGGATTTTGAATTGAAGAGTAGTAACTTCAAATCCAATGCTTCTTCCATTATACTACCCTGACACTAAAATTACCCTGAGAAATGCCTCAGTTCTTAAGACTTAGCTAAAAGTTTTCCTTCCCTTTTCATATTTCGTTCTTCACCTAAGGCATAGTAAAGGTTCCAGTCATGGAAGATGAAAAGTGCTGAGCTGGAAAGGAAAGGTGCTTACCACTGTGTTTATTGAAGTTCTCAAGAATGAGGGGCATGATCCACCTCCAGAGAAAGAACTGAAGGCATCAGATACAGATCAAAGCATACTATCTTTCATATTACTTTATTTATGGTTGTGTTTTGGGATTTTGGTTTTCTGTGAGTATTTGCAGTGACCAGTATGGGAATATATTTTTCATGATAATACATTTATAATCCAGATCAAATTGCTTACCATCTCCAAGAGGGTGGGGGGAAGAGGGAAAGAGACAATTTGGATAGTATAATTTTGGAAAACATGTTGAAAATTGTTATTATGTATAACTGGGAAAATATCTTTGTAGAAATTTTTTAAAAAAGAATAAAGGGCTTGAGTTACAGTGTAAAGAAAAACAACAAATCAGGTACTAAAATCCTTAATAGAAGAATTGCTTTCAGAGGTGGTTAGGTGGCTGCAACAAAGAACTGGGTAAAATGATAATGATGGGTGCTGTGAAGCTAAGAGGAGGAGCTGATAAATGATGGCAGCAAGGGGCTATTCCTCCCTATCCCACTGTGTGGAACTCAAGGAAGAGTTGCCTGGTACTTAAGAGAATGGGCAAGGATATAATGTGTCTGAGACAGATTGTCCTGAGCACAAAGTAGATGGAGGGTATATGAAAGGAAGAAGTCTAATGTGGTAAGCATGTTAACTTCAAAAGTTTTCAGAAGGCACGATAGAAAAAGACAGGAGAGGGTAGGAACTGGGAATGAGTAGAGCTGAAGTGACTTGAGATGGGAGAGGAAAGGTAGCAAGGGAAGAGACTCTAAGTAGCCCAGAATCACTGGGATTAGAAAGGAATCTGGGACTTTGGTAGAATAGGGAAGTAGCCTTTGATTAGGACTCCCACTCTTCAATCCCATGATGAAGACCAGGATCAACCTGTTTGCTCTCAAACACCAAGAAATGGAGAATTAGCAAATACCAAGAAGGGCCCCATTCAGCCTTACTTCCTTTGTCTCATCCCATCTCATGAAATATTGCAGTCAGAAGATATCCTGCACATGGAGTCTATGGTTGGTTCCTAGTCTTGCCTAGCATCTGAGAGTCTACTTCTAGAGGTAGTAAAGCTTCAGTGAAGAAGTCCAGTGTCTGGGTCATCAATGTTTGAAGTTTATTTCTTGTATGATTTAGTGAAGCAGAGAAAAGCAGGTAGGAACTGTCTACAGTGACATAGTCCTTGGGCTGCCACACATAGTCCTGGAGAAGTGATAAGAAAAAACTGTACTCTTGTATTAGGATCTTAGAGCAGAGTAGCTATACCTAAGGACAATCAGTTCCCCACAGTGGAGCCTTCAAAACCAGTTTTCAAGTATGGACAGGACTGGAGTATTCCCTTTCAGTCATCAAGCAACTGCAGTTGGCTTCTTCTGGAACAATATTTATTTTATAGACATTTGCTTAATAGTAGGAAATAAACCTTTTTGGTCCCAGAATTCTCTTTATTTGGAGAATGACTATGATGTTCCAAGTGGTATGGTTGTGAGGTATACAAAATTTCACTTTTGATAGTTGGGAGATGAAACAGAAGTAAAGGAGGCTTCATTGAGTAGTGCAAAAAAATTTTTTTTGACTGGGGGATGCCTATAGTAGTCAGGAAAGAGTTCATGAAGAGAGAAGTGAATATAGAAATGACTCAAAGAGGGAATACTAGATGGGCTTCAAACAGATGAATGGTAGGCTACTTAGGTCATTAAGGAATGGGAAGGAATGGGTAGTAAATCAAGATAGCTATACAGATATAAACTTGAAAACCAGGCAATGGTATTGAGGATATGATCCTTTGGTATTTGAGACTAGTCAGGGTTTATAGAACATACTCCCTAGAGCAGTGATGGTGAATCTTTTAGAGACAGAGTGCTGTGCCCACTCACCCCCAGAGACCATGTGCTGTGCCCCTACCTTCACTGAGTGCCCCCCTTTACCAGACACAAGGGAGGAAGAAAGTGGTCCCATTAGGCTGCTGGGCGGAGAAGTGAGCAAAGTGAGGAATGTCCTCAGCACTGGTAGAAAGGGGTAAAGGAGTATCCAAAGCCCTCCACTCCCCTCTAGCTCTGCCACCTGTGAGTTACCCACCATACCCCCTGTGCAGTCTCATTGGGTTGCTGGGTAGAAGGAGGTTTGATGTGAAAAAATGTCATCATGCACAGTGGAGAGGGAGAAGGGAGAAGCTCCCCTGCTCCCAGTCCCCTCTGACTTTCTAGTAATGAACGGGGGCGGGGGGAGCACTCTGAGTGCCATATTTGGCACCTGTGCCATCGGTTCTCCATCACTGCCCTAATGTATCAATTTTAAAAGAAAAAAAAAGCAAGCAGCAGTAAAAATACAAGATCTCCTTCAGCATTACTTAATGTTATTGAAAGACAGCCGAGGGTAGATGTCAGTTCATTTTTTGTCTTCATTGAGTAGGCTAAGCAGTTAAACCAAGATAACTAAAACCCAAAGATAAAGTTTCATTTAAGCCAAGAGAAAGGCTGGATTGAGCCCAGGACAAATTTCATCCTACAAAAACCCTTTCATTAACTCGCTCTGCAGAATACTAGAGAATCCTTTAAACTACTTCAAACTTAAAATGGGGGTCTAATTTGTTTTTTATCCTATTCACAATCTTCTTGACCTTGCAGTTATTTGACCTAAGGGTTGTCCAATTTAGTGCTAGTGAGTTCTGAAAGAAGACCTCAGAGTTTGGAGGAGGAAGAGGTAGGTACCCTGGAAGGGCCTGAGATGACACTGGACATATCAAACTCTCATCCATCCTTCCTTTGCTAAAAAATGCAACACAGAAAGGGGTAAGATTCATATACCAGTCACCTGAGGAAAAATTTTAAGCAAGCACTTTGCCTAGTGTAATATTGGGAAAGGGAATGGGAGGGGAACTGACAGCATTTCCAGCTGGCATTCCAAGTGTTTTGGGCCATACAACAAACATTGAGATTGGACCCAGGAGTTAATTATCAGACCATGAGAAATGTTTAAAATTGCAAGGAAGGAATGGCTGTCATATTAAGAATCAAGTTATCTGAAAGATACTAACTTTTACTTTTACAGTAATTTCAAAGTACCTTACATAAGAAAGTAATTACAAATTAAAGCTTACAAATTTTTAAATCACTATATGTAAAAAAAAAACAAAACTGGTTGGAGCCAAGATGAAGGAGCAGCAGCTCTGTGTCACCACAAGAATCCTCTCCAATCAAGATTAAAACATTCCCACAAAACAAATACAGGAGTGAAAGAACCAACAAGGAGACAGAGTGAAACAACTTTCAAGAAAAGAAAAACCCAAAAGGTAGGCAGATATCTGGGGCACAGGGGTGAGAGGAGAGCAGAGCCAGCAAGAGGCTATATAGCAAAGAGTAAAGAGCAAGCCAAGAGCAAGCCACATCTGCTGTCACAAGTTCTGAACCTAAGCCCAAACCAACATTCAGACTCTGAGATCTTGCCTCTGCAAAAAGTGGTCCAAGCCAACCTATACCCCTTGAAATTTCAAACATGTGGAGAAGTCCAGAGTCCCAACCCAAAGTAATCTGGACTGAAGGGGGCTGAACCATGTGGGCCCAGAGCAAAGCCAGGAACCCCAGTCTGTGCTTGGGATAAGGACATAATTCACAGTTTGGGGTGAAGACAGTAAGGAAGGGAAGAACTCCCCCCCCCCCCAGGATCTTTTTGCCTAAAACTAAAAACTATAGGACAGGGCAATCAAGGGTATACCTTACTGGATCAAGAACACAGTGAGACCAAACATTTCAGCCTGAAACTAGAATTTGATCAGCTCCTGACCTGATCAAGTTCAGAGTGAGATAAAAAATTTACACCTAAGCCTGAGGCAAGTCTTTAAGCTATCAGTGTCTCAAGGGTCAATTGAATCAGCAGGAAGACCGGGCTTTCAGAGTTCTCAGCCCTCAGACCATCTCGTAAACTAGTAACAACCCAGAAAATAAACTGAGAATAACATCAAGGAAAGACTGAAGTTTAAGAGGGTGCCCCAACCTCCCAAAAAACAGAGACTACCTATAATTAGATAGGAAAAGTGAGCAAACAACAAAAAAAGCACCTAACTCTAAAGAATTTTTATGGAGACAAAAAACAAGGTACAGACACAGAAGGGGACAGTGAAAGCAAAGGAAACACATGCAAAGTCCAAAAGAAAAATGTGGATTAGACACAGAGTCTGAAAGAGCTCAAAAACCAATTAAGAGGGGCAGAGGAAAAGTGGAAAAGAGAAATGAAAGTGATGCAAGAAGAAATGGGCCAATTGAAAAAGAACCAGAAACTGACAGAGGAAAATCAGGTTTTAAAAATCAGAATTGGCCATTTAAAAACTAATTTCATGAGAAATCAAGAAATAAAGCAGAATCAAAGGAATGAAAAAGACAAAAACATGAAATATCTTATTTTAAAAAAACTGACCTAGAAAATAGATCTCGGAGAGACAATTTGAGAATTAGACTACCTGAAAACTATGATGAAGAAAAAAAATTTGGACATCACACTAATAGAAATTATCAAAGATGACTGCCCAGAGATCCTCAAACAAGAAAATAAAATTGAAATGGAAAGAATTCACAGATCGCCTCCAGAAAGAAATCTTCTGACAACTTCTAGAAATGTGATAGCTTAATTCAAGAGCCACCAAGTCAAGGAGAAAATTCTTCAAGCAGCCAGAAAGAAACCATTCAAATACCATGGAGCTACAATCAGGATCACATAGGACCTAGCAGCTTCTACAAGAAAGGATCAAAAGGCATGGAATATGATATAGAGGAAGACAAAGGATGTGGGTTTACAACCCAGAGTCACTTATCCAGTAAAACTGAGAATATTCTTTCAGGGGAAAAAGTAGTCATTCAATAAGATAAAAGACTTCCAATCATTCCTGAGGAATAAGCCAGACCTAAACAAAAATTTGAAGTCCAAACACAAGACGTAAGAGAAGCCCAAAAAGGGAAATAAAACTTAAGGGACTCATTAAGGTCAAAATATTTATATGCCTACATGGAAAGAAGATATCTGTAATTCTCAAAAATTACTCTTAGTAGTAGAGTAGAAGGAATTTACTCAGAAAGGGGGTAGAGAAATAAGCTGATATGATGTATATGTAAATGTGATGATATGGAATATGTATGATTATATGTATGCATGTGAATATGTAAAAAAAATCAATCAAGGGCTGAGAGGGTTGCACTGAGAGAAAAGGGAAGGGAGAAATAGAATGGGGTAAACAGAGAGGGGAGGATAAGGGTGCTGAAAAGCAATACTTAAACTTTACTCTCATTGTAACTGGCTCAGAGAGGGGAAAATGAGTATACTTGGTAGGGTATAGAATTCTATCATCCTACAGAGAAGGGGAATAAGACAAGGGAAAGTAATTAAAGGTAAGGGAAGTGGGGGGGGTGTTACAAAAAAGTATTTGTACTTAAAAAAATTTATTGAGTTTCTTGTAGTAATTTTAATCTTTTGATTCTATCTTCTATTTTGAAAGCTAAATTTTTACATCTTGATATAATGGGTAACAGTTTCTACCATTTTTCTCATAAAACCCAATATCTAAGTTGGGACATCCTGTAATTCTGGTAGTATACTAATCTTGAACTGCTATTTTAAACTCATTGTCAAAAACAAATGCAAATGATGAAGCCATTAGTATGACTTTTTTTGTTAACTCTGTTGCTAGTTGAGGTTATTTGGATTTTGAATATGGAATGCTTTCAAATTTCACTCTCGCTTCTTAATTGTATTAGCTCTTTTCCTTGTTTAATACTAGTAAAATTCAATAAATTTAATGGTGTGTAGGTATTCACAACTTTTATCAATTCTCTGTGATGTAGTGTTCCATTGTCCAAAAAAAAATTTCTGTAAAATTTAATCATTTTATTAGATCTGAAAACATGTCAGCCTTTTTTTTAAAATAAGGAAATATTATTTCTATAATTGCTTTAAGGCTTTCTTTATATTTTACAGATTTTTGTTTGGTTACTTCTAATTCATATGTCATAGTTTGCTATTCTAAAAATATACTTTGGAGCTTGTGTTGATGAATTGCTAATTAATTTGCCTTAAACTTTAAGAAAAAATATATTGAATTCTTTATTATTATCCCATTTCCTCATTTTATATTCACCACTGAACATTTTACCTTTTGGGGTCCATCCATAATCACCTTTTACATAAATTTGGATCTCTTAAAAACAAATGTTTTCACCAAATGCCATGGAAAATTTTAACATCCACAAAAAGTTTCTTAAAACCTTTTTAGGAGGAAGCATTGTTTTGTTTCTGTTGGTTTGATAATTTTAACTCTCATATCATTAACTCTATGGCATACTCAGGTATGGGGAAAGGGAAGAATAGTTTTTAAAAACCAAAATTATATATGATCCATATGCTAGAAATTAATACTCAATTGGAATACTCAATTGCAAATAGATTACCAAGTTACAGCCAGTAATTCTACAACTCTAAGGGAGTAATATATACAAGTTTACAAAGTGTTGCCTATAATTAAAGAAATTTTCATTAAAAACTTAGGTTGCCATTCTGTATTCCATGTATCTTATTCAGGTTCATCTTTAAATGCTTGATTTTTTTAATATGGTTTCTGATTGTTAATAATTATACTTGAACCTATGGTCTTCTAATTAAGGAACATAATGGAAACTTAGGCCTCAAATCATCTTCTTATGGATATAGGCAATGTTTTTCAGGGCTGAGACCAAGTTCCCCAATGAGTTTTCTCATATGACCAATATGATTTTTCTGTTGAGACTCTGAATCTGCAGTTTAGTCTTCTCTATGAATCTCTACTGCTCCTACTGCAAATGTCTCAATCAGTAGAAACATTAAAAAACAATAACAAAAAAAATTCCACTAAAGAAAAATTAGAAATGTTCTTGAGACAGATTCTCCTATCTTCCTAGTTCCAAATTACTAAGGTTTGTGATAGGAAGTTAAAATAGATAGCTTGAACAAGATTGCTTGGCAAAACTAACAGGTCTATTTGATAGGATTAATGCCTGGGGGTTCATGAATAATGCAAACTTTAAAATTCAGAAAAAAGGATACATGCAATTAATTGGCATATTTTGTTGAAAGGGTAGGGAAGCCAAGCTTATCTGTGCTCAGAACCAGAAAGAAAACAAAAACACCACAAGTCTACTAAAACCCACATAAAAATGCCTTTTAGAATCTATCTGTCTTTACACATGTTGTTTTCTAATTTATAGCAAATTAGACCTAGCTAACTGGAGCATGGGGGAAGAGAGGTCAGGGTTGGGAGCAAAAAGTGACATCTGACAGTAAAGGTGGCAGAAAAACTACAAAAAGCAAACAACAAAATGGTTTATCAATCTGTGGTCAGAGCAGGAACACGGAACACAGTAGTAGTCTCCTCTTTGCCATACAAGCATAAGAGCAAACTGGGAAACCAGGGGATGCTGAATATTTTTTATAGGCTAACTTTTACCATTATTCCTTAGAACCCTTCCAACTCATTCTATTATTTATGTAAAAGATGACTTTTTTCTGAGTACAAATAACCAAAGTTTAAAAGTACTCACAAAAAAAGTTAAGAAAATCTCAAATCTCATATTTACAAATGTAAAATTCTTAAATTGACCTGAAAAAAATTCAAGCGAAACCCCAACATCTACATATGGTCTTTAATTCAACTCATTGAACTTAAATATTACTCCATGCAATTGCTGTTAATTACATCTGAAATAACTAGGCCCACAGGGCTCCAGCTTCAATGTTCGAAATTTTGTGGGTTTAAAGCTAGACCATGATTCTTAAACCTAGTTTCCAGCCTTTAATTATCTATGTTTTCCATAATTGCAGCATTTAAAACCAAACAAAAAACTCAGGAACGGGAATGTTAGGAAAATAAATAAAAATATCTATACAGTAGACATTATTTTGACTAGTCAAAAATGAACAAGTTTCTATAGAAAATTCATTTCTCTTTGCCAACACAACTTCGTTACAAGAAACAGAGCCCTACTTTGATTTCAGATAAAAAATTCAGGTCTTTATAGTATAACTTCACATACTATACTAACAAAAGAATGTTTAATGTCATTTCCAAAAAAAACAGATAGGTAACCAAATTTATCTCTCCTGGTATGCAAGTATATCACATACTTAAGAGAAAATAAAAGTAGAAAAGGATAATTGGCAGATGAGGAATTGCTTTAAAAGTTTAAGACTTTAAAATGCAGTGACTCATATCACTATATATTATCCAGGTTTCCTGATTTCTGGCTCAGATCACTTTTAAACTATGCTACTCACTATAAAAATAGACTAAAAACACATTAATACAAAGGATGTGAAATCCTAGTATTAAACTTTTTGGTACAAATCATCCACAATATCCTTTGATTAAAAGAAAAAAGTTCAATTACACTGTAAGCACTTAAGTGTATCTTCCTGAAAGAGTAGAACAATGATCAGAATGCCAAAATGTTTTCCCTCACCCCAGTACTCAGTAAATGGAGAAATAGTACCAGTTCCAGTACCCCTATAAAACTGCTTTTGAATATTCATGTAGCAGCTTTACCAGTCTAGCAAAGAATCTTCCCTATAACCACAGTGAGAAGCAGGTATTACAAGTATTATCTCAATTTTTTGATGAGGAAAATGAGGCTCGAAGAGAGCATGTAATTTTCCAAGTCATAAAATTAATGTCAGACTCTGGATTTGAACCCAGGTCTCCTGACTCCCAATTCTAGTGCTCTTTCTCTTAACACCATATTACCTTGGCATTCTCAAGTAAACACAGTCAATTTTCAATTAGTTATTCTAATAGTAGGTATTGGTGTTTTGACTCCAGTTTCATATTTAACAGTTTCTTCAGTAACTTTGGGAGAAGTCCAATTTTCAACTAACTTTGGTATATACTTCAAGAAGACAAGTATAACAAGTTTGAGTTTCAAGTCTGCATTTTGAAACATTATTTGACAGAGAATTTTGGCAATATTTAACAGATTTAAATGAAATCTGGTTTATAGGTAAATATTTTAAGTTTATATTTCATAGAATTCATCCTTCAGCAATAAGGACAATGGCAATGAAATCTAGATAATACAACCTACATAGTCTAGCCAATAATTTTATTACCCCCCCCCCACTAAAATTTGTTTCCCTGGAAACTGTTAAAAAAAAAAAGAAAAACGTCAGCTTCAAAAAACTGAGATGGGCAGAGAAAAGGAAAACACTTTAGTTGATATATTTTTGTAGAGTAGCCAAATTCCATTTGGCAGTATAGTGCAACTGAAGTGGTTGAATTTTAAGAAACAGAATTGTAATATTGGAAAATTAAACTATCTGGGCTTTACTATTTTTTGCCATTCTAAAAAACTTCCTTCATACAGTATACATCTAAAATTTATTAGAAATATAAAAGCAAGTATAAAAAAATTGTTTTAATGTCAATATAGAACTTCCAAAATTTAGCAAAGCATTTGAGTATCAATTGCAAAAAAAAAAAGCCTTGTTTCTAAAAGAGCAATCATATCAAGTTTTTAATGAATGCTAGACTAAAATAAATTGCTACCTGGTAGAAGATGTAATTATGTTAATAGATAAATTTAATCAACTAAGATTATTTAAGATTTTAGTGGCCCTTAAGTCTTTCATAAAACATTCAAATTACATCTTTAACAAGAGTATTTACTAACCATCTAAGTTCTGAATTTTACAGAGGTGACTTAGTATCTTGTTAAAAGTTTTCCAATTATGCCTTTTAATTTTCAGAAAATTTTAGTACCTTGTTAAGTAATATTAGCTGCTTATTAATACCCTGGGTTAACAATAAGTTCCTGAGGTATTTATGGTCTTTCATTTTACAGATATGAAGATGGACAGAAAAGATTACTAAATTCCTTAGTAGGGTACTAGTCCCCATCCCTGTGCTTATTCCATACATAATTTCCAATGGAAATTCCTTCCCTGATGGCACAAGTTTGTTCCAATGTTTTAATCATTAAGATTTCATCTGGAAGCCCAACTAAAAAGTGCTAAAATTAGCTTTTCTTTCATCTCCACTTTTGTACCCTAGTGAGGGATAATTAATAAATTATCATGTTATAACAGAGAGGGCATATATATATACATATTTCCATTAAAATGAATACTGGACAATCTGGAAGCCTTTTCTACTTCTTGCAGAATTTCACCATGGCCAATGTTATCTTTTACTAGATACAAAAATTTCAATTTAATAAAATGTCAAGTGTAAACATATTCTATTATAAAGGAGAATATTCCCTAAGAATTAGAAACCATTGGCATATAAGAGTGCAAAAATCTGCTTCGCTACATCGAAGCAATACTTATTTGCTAACAATCATAGGAAGTTTTAAAGGTTTAAAAAAAGGTTCACATTCCAAATTTTGATAAAGAATATTCATTTAAAAATAAAGTAGCCAAGATCACCCTTTGCTCAGAAAGATCACTTGAAAGGGTCAACCTCCATTTACAAAGAAAACAAGATCAACATGAACACTGGACAAATGTTACCAAGCCAAAGACCTCTAAAAATGGTAACTAATTTTTTTAAAAATGGAAATTAACTTTAATTTTTTTACATTAACATTCATTATCAAGACCATACTTGCTTAACAAGATAAATATGGCATTGATACAAAACATACAGTATTTACATACTTAAACTGTACAAAATAATTTAATGTTTACAAAAATATTAGAATGTTTAGTTGACTGACACAGTCTTATGTAATCTCCTCTAGAGAAGTTATATAGTAAGACCACTGATTGTACATTTCATTTCTTTTTTAATAAGTCAAAGAAAGGATGTTGTAATGCTTCATCCAAGGTAATTCTTTTGGCTGGATCATACTCTAACATCCTTCGAACCAGGTCAAATAGATTCTCATGTTCTGCATCATGACAAAGCATAAATTCCTGAAAGAAAAAAGTAAGTGTTTAAGAGGGGGAATACCTTAAGCCATGATGGCAAACCTATGACACGTGTGCCAAAAATGGCAGAGACCTCTCTGTGGGCACATGCACCATCCCAGGCAGAGTTAGTTAGGAGAAAGGCAGAAGTATTTAGAAGAAGCTACTCTCTCCCCCCTCTCCACAGTCTCCATTGCCCTTCTGAGTGGAGCACTTGGGCTATTCTCCTCCTTTTTTCTCTCCCCTGTGTGGGACTAGTGGCTGGGTGGGTGGGGGGAAGAGTCATCTTCTCTCCAATCACTGGGCTGGCCTCACCCCATAAAAGATCTCTACTTTTTTCCTTCCCAGCTAGCTCCAGGGGGGGGGGGGGTGACCCTGCCCCGCAAAGGCTAACTGTGCTCCCTCCACCCCCTGCTCACACCTCCATGTGGGTCACAGACCAATAGGCAGCCCCACTCTCAAAGTTGTAGTGGCCCCCCCCACTGGTGCAACATTGTTATGCAAATATAAACAAAGCCTAAAAGGTACCCAGGTTGCATCTCTGAGACAGAGTCAAGCTGAGGCCATGTGGGGCCTGCGTTTGAATCTGACTCCACAAGGACATGTACCCCACAGTTGTAATAAGAAACCACTTCCGCCCCAGCCTTCCCCCATCTTCCTGACCCTGGCAAAGCCCAGCAGAAGCCCCCTTGCTCGGCCCTGAGCAAGACTGGAATGCAGTGGTGGATACTCATAGAGGTAGGAAGCAGCACGCCCTCATTGCGAATCACCTGGGAGTTCAGCAAGGGGTGGGGGTGTGTGTGTGGGGGGGGGGGGTGTGGGGGCAGTGTGTGTGTGTGGGGGGGGTTTGTGTGGGTGGCAGGGTCCCGTCATGTAGTCTCTAAAAGGTTCACCATCACTGCCTTAAAGATTCAAATATTGAAAACTGCATATCTATTAATTTTACCTTTAATGGTTTGCAACGTCTTCTAACATATCTACCAGCCGAACTATGTTCATCCCAATCCAACTGATTGTGGTGAAAATATTTGCGTTTTCTAAAAGAAAAAGTTCAAATGTTTACCAAAAGTTAATTCATAGATCAAAAAAACCCCCAATAAAAATTAATTAAACATTCTGACATCTATGTAGGAAAATACCTTTATAAAAAGCTTATACAAAAACCACTTTCAGCTCACTATACTATATCACTGTAAGTAAACTTAATTTTAACACCCACAGTTTCACTATCTACCCTTTCTTTCAGGTCAAAGAAGAGTACCAAGGTATACCTGCTACTCACTAAGACTATAATTATCTATCTGCACCCTCGATCCCAATACCTCTTTAGGACAACACCTTATTTTAAGAATCGCCAGCAACACCATAACCACTCCTAACCCACCATTTATCTTCAATCTACTGAGGTTCATTTCTATGAGCCTGTGAACATATAAATTTCTCAAAATCTAAAATATCATTCTTCAACCTTCTGGCTACCTATACCATCTTTTCCCACCCCTTAGGTGCTTAATATCTCAAAGACTATGCACACCTGATAAGTATTTCTTATCTATTCATTCAAACCAAGGAAGCCAATTTTTTGCCTCCTATAACTCTACTGAAACTTTAGATTTCAATCTTAGTCAGTACTAAGCAAAGATTATTAATCTTAGTCAGTACTAAATAATAGCTGGAAGGGACCTTATTGGGTATCTAATTCAATTCCCTAATTTTGAGGATGAAGAACTAAGACTAAGAGAGGTGATGGCCTCTCTCTTACCTAGTCCTCATTTTCCTTAACATTTTTACACTCCCCACCTTTTATTTTCAACTTGAAATCTCTCCCTCCCACTCCCCCACTTATTGAGAAGAAAAGAAAAACAAAGCCCACTATGAATATGTACAGTCATGCAAAATAAAATTCCCTCATTAGCTATGTCTTCCCCACCATGCAAAAACAGAACATATGCTTCAATTTGAACTAGCTATGACTAGGGTCCATTAGCTCTCTTATCTGGAGTTGGGCAGCATGTTTTAGCATGATTCCTTTGGAAATGTGCTTGGTCTGAGTTACTAAGTCTTTCAAAGTCTACTATCCATAACATAAATATAGTGCATAATAATTCTACTGGTTCTGCCCACTTCACTCCAATTTTCTTGTATTTAATACTATTGATCATTTACCATTCTCTACCTATGGGCTCTCCTCTCATGACTTCAGACACCAATTTTCCCTGGTTTTCCTAGCCACTCTTATCTCATCTTCATCTCAATTAAAGTGAATGAATATTCTTGGCCCTCTTGTGTACATATATACTTTCTCCCTAGGAAATTTCATCCACTGCCCTAAATTCAATTTCTGTGTTGGTAACTCCCAACTCTAGACTTCTAGTCCCAACCTCTTCTCACTCAGCTCCAGACTCATCTTCTCATGGGAAAAATCATCTACCCATTCACAAATGCCTCATACTAAACATTCCCAAAATGATGAAGCTAAAAAGGTAGAGTGGCACCTTAATGGAGAACTTTAAATGTCTATCAAAGAAGTTTGAATTTTATTATGTAGAAGACATAAACTGAGAATTTCTGAACAGAGGTGACATGAGAGATACACACATGTTTGGTCTGTCTGGCAGTGGTAAAATGGGAGGTAACTAGTTAGAAAGTTATTCCAATTTTCCAGGTGAGGATAATGAGAACTGCTAATAAAATAATAATAATAAAGTCCTTAATATATTAAAGGCATACTTTCAAAAGTCTAAGTTAAAAGCCATATGCCTCCTCCATGAAAATCTTTTTCATCACTATTCTGTCGGTAAGAACTTTCCCCATTTCAGGTTTTACATAAGTAAACACTTTGTTTTGCACCTTTGCATACAAGTTTCCGTAAGTTATATGATCAAACTTAACTCTTATCTCCATCCCTTACTCCTCCAGGTACTGGCAGACAATTTGATCTGGGTTATATATGTATTATCATAACATATAGTACATATCTGTACTAATTTCATGGTGATAATAGTTTTTGTGTTCTATACTCAAAAAAAATGATCTTTCTTATTCGTTTTTCCCTCTCTGTAAGCTCTTTGTTCTTTTCCACAGATATTTCTCCAACTTCTAGCCATGGCCTCCTAACTTTATAATTGCACAACCTCATCCAAGAAACACAAATGGTAAGCAGTTGGGTATTTTGCACATATACTTTTCCTCAATTCACTTTGTTTCAATCAGTAAGATTAAAACATAAAGGGATGTATTGGGTATCTTGCACAAATAACCAATGTAAAATGAGGCTGCTGCTTATCACATATTTAATAACCTAGTGCTCTGGGTATAAATTTGACCATTTAAAACAATTTTAAGTATATCTATATATAATCTAATAATTAACAAAACGAGTTAACTCAAAATCTAAATTATTTCTAAGATCTAGCATAAAAATCCAAATTTTAGTCACTCCACATTATCATTTAAAATATTCTACATAAGAATGAGCTTGGGTTCTCTAACCCTCCACAGATCAGTAATTTCTCTGCAAGTGTCGAAATGAGAAGGTAGCTACAAAAAATACTTAAAGAAAGATACTCCCCCTCAGTAACTTATACACCTAAAATAAATAAATAAAAAAAGATTTCTTCAGAATTTAGAACTGAATACTAGTCCGAGTTACTTTCAAACCAATAGCTCTAATTAATCAGGAAGTCAATTGCTACAAGTAAGCAGGCTCCATTTCCAAATAAAAGCCTTAATTGTTCCAATACAGTATTACATAAGTAAATAAGCATGGAATCATAAAGCCTATGACAGCACAATACATGCTATAACAGGCCTTATAAAAAGATGGAGAAGTTTTCAGTACAGGTCAAGCAAAAAAATCCATACATTTCCTAACCCAATTAGAGTGAAACATCTCACCAGGTTGGCTCAGGGTTGACCAATTTTTTGGTCATTGAAATTTTCAGAGTCTACACTGTAAGGAGGGCCTAGGCCATTCACTGAAGTTCATCAGGATAAAGAAACAAAGTAATGTTTCTACCTAGGGTGTGATTTTCCTTGGAATTAACTCAAATGAATCTGCTTGCCATCCCTCCACAGATGGCATTTCATCTCCCATTTCCATGCCTGTCAATCTGCCAATTCCTACTATATGTACTCATTAAGAATGTTGGTCCTACATCTTACTTACCTTGTTTTCTGGATCATATGTGTTGGTATAGGTCCTAATATCCGTTCCATCATTGCTAAGTGTTCTTTACTATCATGTGTCTATAAAAGAAAAAAAAAGAAAAAGAAAAATTATCCTATATACATGAAAATAGTCCTTTAATATGCAGAATATTTTGCAAATATTATAAATTCCCCAAAGAGATAATAAGGAAAAAGATCTGTACAAAAACATTCATAGCTGGAGGCAGCTGGGTGGTTCAATGGATTGAGAGTCAGGTCTAGAGATGGGAGGTCCTGGGTTCAAACCTGGCCTCAGACACTTCCTAGCCGTGTGACCCTGGGCAACTCACTTGGCCCCCATTGCCTAGCCTCATGTTCTTCTGCCTTAGAACTAATACACAATATTGATTCTAAGACAGAATAAGGGTTTTTAAAAAAAATTCATAGTCAGGCTCTTTGTGGTGGCAAAAAATTGGAAAATGAGAAGGTGTCCATTGTTTGGGGAATGGCTGAACAAATTGTGGTATATGTTGGTGATGGAATTCTATTGTGCTCAAAGGAATAACGAACTGGAGGAATTCCATGCAAACTGGAACGACCTCCAAGAATTGATGCAGAGTGAGAGGAGCAGAACCAGGAGAACATTGTACACAGAGACTGATACACTGTGGCAAAATCGAATGTAATGGACTTCTCTACTAGCAGCAATTCAATAACCCAGGACAATCCAGAAGAACTTATGAGAAAGAACATCATTCACATCCAGAGAAAGAACTGTGGAAAAATGCATTAGAAAAATATATAATTGACCACGAAGTGCAGTAGGGATGTGATTAGGGTTTTGATGTTAAAGAATCACTCTACTGCAAATATGAATAACATGGAAATAGGCTTTGAACAATGATAAATGTATAACTCAGTGGAACTGCTTCTTGGCTTTGAGGGAGGGAGAAAGTTGGGGGGGGATCATAAATCATATAACCATGGAAAAATATTCTAAATAAAATTTAAAAAAAAAAAAGAAAAAATAAATCATTGATGTCAGATGAAGGGCCGAATTAGCTAGAAACCAAAAATTCAAAACCATGCAGTTTATTTCCATGAGTCACACTGTTTGTCCCATACCCAACAACAAAAAAGTCTTAAATGGGGTGCTCGCTTATGAGTTAGTAATTCTGATGTAGAGAACTGAGGTCCAGAGGCAATAAAAAGTACAGATTTTAAAAAGAAAAAAAAAGGAACAAGTTCAATGTATATACTGAAACTACTTGGAAATCATTTATCAACCTATAGCCTGAAATAAACATTAATCTCTACAGGATTTCTTCATCATATTCCTTGTACTAGCCTATATCTTTTTCAGCTATGATGCCATTAACTAGGTAAATCTGTGAACAGCCTAATAACAAACTCACCATAATAATTGAAAAGTAACTTAACATTTAAGTTCTTAAAATAACTAGTTTGACTGCTTCTGACAACTTGAAAACTGTGGCTACTGTATTTCTTAAAACTGATTTAATGGAACTAAGTTCCATTAAGTTAATTGATTTAAGTTTCAACTGTTAAAACTTATGTAGTTCTTATGAAGTGTCCATAGAATCACTAGTCCTGAGCAGAATTATACTTTTTTATTTCTGGAATCATCGATGACATTAGCTAACTACTTCTAATCAATCAAAAAGCCACCTAACTTGGTTTATAGTCCCTTATTATTGCTTGCCTGAACTATTTCAATAACCCTTCCAAGTAGTCCAAGTAGTTTGGTCTGCCCACCTACCTTCAAGTCTAGCCTCTCTCCAATCTACCTCAGAGCTGTTAAACCAATATAGTATTCCTAAAAACCAGATCTAATCATGCCATTCTCCAGGCCCAAAGAACATAGAATGGTTCCTCATTGCCTAAAGAATAAAATACAATCTCCTTTTGATTGGCAATGAAAGCCTCTTAACAACCTGGCTTCAGTATATCTTTCTAGGCAAGTAACACATTATTTCTCCCAGTTAGTCTCCTGTCCACCAAAATTGGCTTACTTATCATGTCCCCCATATCTAGAATCCTCTCCTCCCTCAAAATCCTAGCTCCTCAATGCATCTCTCTTCAATAATCATCTCATGTGCCTCTCATCCTTCAAGAGGCCTTTTCTAATTCCCCCACAGTAGTTATTCATCTCTTGCCCCATATGGCCATCATTTAAACTTTCTATATGTACTGTTTTATGTACTTATCTGGGAACATTTTGTATTCTGCACAGTAAAATGTAAGCTACTTGAAAGTAGAGTTCTATTCTTTTGTATTTTTATTCCTAACAGTGAAATTTGCCTATTATTTGCTGGTTGCCAATATTGAGACTAAAAGAGTTTTAGTTGGTAAGTAAATATTGTGCATAAATGCAGCTAACATGTGGACATAATGTAGAATGATCCAATTTCTCTGCAAATTCAATAAAGGATTAAATATATGTTGTAAGTTAGTCATTTCAATCATGTCTGACTATTTGGGGTTTTCTTGGCAGGCAAACATACCAGAGTGGTTCATCATTTCCTTCTCCAGCTCATTTTACCGACGAGGAAACTGAGACCAATTGGATTAAGGGGTTACTCAGGGTCACATAGCTTGTTAGTATCTGAGACCAGATTTGAACTCAAGAAGATGTCTTCCTGGCTTCAAGACTGGTCCTCTATCCATTGATCCATCTAGCTAACATATATGTATATATTAAGTATATAAATATATGTATAATGCTTTATTGCATATGAAAAATATGACACTTAAACAATATATTTCATATTTAACAATTTGGTTTTTGCTAATAGCATAATTATATGCTACATCATTTAATTTCAGAGGGTAGGTTTAAAAATTCAGACCAGGACTAAATTTATTATTTCCCTTCAGAATCTCTAATATCCATATGGCCAGAATTGGGGGGAATAACAATATACTTAATAAAATGGAATTTATATTTATCAGTTAAGTTTCCACAGGACAAAATTGCAAACTTGTTTGCGAGCAGCCATAACACTGAGTATAAATGTATATTCTCTAAAAATGGCAATAATTAACATTGAGGTAAAAAAATTCAGACCAGATTTGTAATCCAAGCTAATGATCTACACTGTACAGAATACATGAAAACTCCTTATAAACATTAAACCTAATATTTTCATATATAAGCCATTTATTGGGAGTAAGATAAACAAGTAGTAGGTATCTTATTCTAATTTCAACCACTAAATCTAAATATTACTAATCCCTTAATTCTTTGACTCAATACAATAACTAAAATCATGAATACTACCCTTCATTTATATAGTCACCCTTCAAAATATTTCTATAATTGGTTTTATAAAGAACCACAACTAAGTAGATGTAGCTTTGAAATTATTTGTACCTTGTACTATTTTCCTCTATACTGTCTTCAAAATAGTCTTACCAATATTTTGATGCATAGTCCCTATGAAGAAGTTGGAAAGAACTATATATAATACCCAGTAAGTACTCAAATATTAACTACTAATGATCACCCCGCCTCTCCCACAACCTTTAGCTGAGGTCGAGTAACTTATTAATAAGTCAAGGTCAGTTTCTTAGTCATACACAGCCAAGACTAGACTTCAAATCTAATACTCTAACCAGGGCAAAGTCTATGTAAATCCAGATTTTTTTTTAAACTGAAAGCTTATATAAATTAATTTTTGCAACTTTAAACATGACACATAACTGTGCAACTACTATGTTATGAGAAGTAGTTGGTAACCATTTTACGAATATAAAAATAGAGGCAATTTTGGTCAGCTCTCAAGTTAGGGGTCTAATGCTGCCACTGATACAGACCAGCATGTAATTATAGGGGAAGGCATTTAACCTCTCCATTTCTCTATATAACTCTAAGATTTTAAATGATCAGTGAGCTGCCCATTTCCATTGATAGGCAAGAGTTCCCTTCATGAGAGAAACTAAAAGTCTTCCTTTTCCCCAAAGATTCAAGCACAGAAACTATATGAAATTACTAATTATTAATTCAATATGTAATATTGTAATTTCATGTACTTACCACCCTTCACAGGTTTGTTGTGGGATCAAATAAGCGTGTACAAAGAATATTTTGCAAGCAAGCCATTTAAAGTGCTTTAAAATATCAGCTATTATGACTTTTACTTTATCATACTGATTTAACAAATTATATTCTCTGTATTAGGTACTTACTTGAAATACTGTGAAACCAAGATAATATTCAATGAGAATGCAGCCTATACTCCAAACATCACAGGGCTGAGACCATCCCAGTGCTAGTGTAAGAAAGAAAAAGTTAATTTATTATTTAAACATTTTTTTCAACACTAACATCAACTCTCCAGGTTCATCCATTGCATAAATGCATACATGAGTGTACATATATATAGTCATTGACGATTTCAATAATTGCATACCTAGGCTTCCCAAATCTATACTTTTGTAGGATAATGAAATTTAGCTAACTATACAATTTGTTTTGACCCTTAGAGAGCTTAGAGAAAAGCTGTTTCTTTTTAAAATAAGTTTTTTTAATATAATTTTTATTTATTTATTTTAAAGACATTTTACCATGGTTATATGACTCATGTTCTCTCTCTCCTCTCTTCCCTCCCAGAGTTAACAAGCAATTCCAATGGGTTATACATATATTATGACTTAGAACCTATTTCCATATTATTCATTTTTGCAATAATCTTTTAAAACCCAAACCCCAAAGTATATATATCCATGTTTTCTTCTTCAGAAAATAAAAATTTTGAAAGCATAATTAAAATAGCTATATCAACAACATAAATATGGCTTACTGAGAAATAAAAAGCAATTATTATAGAACTTAAAAGATAAGGCTTAGTAGACCTTAAGATATCATTTAGTTCGAACTTTCTCATTTTATGGAAGATGAAATATGAACAAAGTTACGGTGAGTTAGAACTAGAGCTCTGATTTCTTAACCAACTGAATTCTCTATTACTGCTTGAAAGTAGACACAATTGCAAACAACTGCAAGAAAAAAGTAGTTTAATAAGAAGAAAGACAAACATGGAAACTAGGAAACTCAAAGTGAAAAGGATGACTTCACATAAAACTATGAATCCCCAATTTAAAAAAAAAATATTCCTGAAGGGGTAAGGAAAAAAGAATGGCTGGCGGCATGGACTGACCCCACAACCAATTAAATTAGGCTTCATGATTTACTAAAAGAGAAGCCCTAATGCATTCAGCAAAGCATCTTATGGAAGAGGCAATATTAAAGAAAAAATACTTCTCAACACCAGGATTTTCTGACAAACTTAATACCTGTTAATGTCCCTCACTGGCCAAAAAGAGTACAATTCTAATGAGCTCATAAACCAGATTTGCATATATTCCTGAAAGGTTATATCCATCTGCTATTTATGCTGTTTGTTTATATATATATATATATACATACACACACACACACACACACACACACATATAATATTTTATCTTTCCAGCCAATTAAAGGTAGGTGCACATGTCAATATAATGCTGCTGAGCCTGTACAAGTACTTGAGGATTTTCCTTATAGCTATATGTAACCAGAATCAATTAAGAATCCCAATGTCTACAAACCTAAAATGACTTCTGGAGCTCTGTAGTGTCGTGTAGATACTAAAGTGCTGTGATGCTCATCATCATAAGTTGCACTTCCAAAATCAACAACTTTGATATCTGTATTTTTCAGTGTGCGTTCGTCACGTTTCTGAAAGAAAATACAAGTTAATGTGCATGAATGAGATTAAGAGGAGTTAAAGCAATCATACCATATTTATAGAAAACCAACATACCATTTTAGAATTGTACTTGACTACATAGTCAGACTTAACAAACAAAATATTTTCAGGTTTCAGATCTGTATGGGTCAACTTATTATGATGCAAAACTACAAGAAAACAGAAAGGTATCCATTAGTTCCTATTCTTCAATTTTATCTTCAAATTGCATAAATTTAACATTAAATAAACTTACAATTTATGGACTGGCAGATCTGATATGCCATCTGCCTGATATGGTCAAGTTGAAATGGCAAAAAACTATTTTCTTTAATAAAATCATAAGTACTGAGTCCCAGCAGTTCAAATACAATGCAAACATGACCATGATGATCAAACCACTCCAGCATTTGGACACATCGGCTGAAAATACATGATAAAAAAATAATGTTTAGTTCACTGGATATACAGCTTTCTATAGAAGGCATGACAATTCAAAATCCAAATTAATACTTACAACACGCTATTGGGATCAGTACTGTTTAAATGCTCCAATACTTGGATTTCTGAACGAGCAGCTTCACGGTATCTACCAACATTTTTTACAATTTTCACTGCAACATGCGTATCATCCCTTAAAAGCAAAAATCAAGATATTAGGAAATGCCATTTAACAAAAATGCTAACTACTATAACAGAGCTGGTATTGCAACACAAAGCTTTGCTTTACAACTGTTTTATTTTATAACATAAGATATGAGGAATTTGTGTTGGCATACTTACTTTAAAAAAAAAGAAAGAAAAAATTGACAGGTAGAAGATTATTTTAAACCCTGACATATTCTAAAGTAAGTTTTCATTTTGCAGGATTGCACACATTTCCCTCACTTATTCTCCAAATAAATCTCATTCCCTGCCTCATCATGGCATGAAGATCACTCTGGGTCTCAAAGATTACACAGGTGGAATGCAAATTTTGTCTCGCCCTAAATCAAACTGGGAAGACTCAAAAAGGATGGATCAAGGAACAGATTATCTACATCTGCTGGAAGTTCATCACTAGGTTGGTTATAAAGTGGTTATATATAGCTTTTTTGGGGGGAGGGGAGGGTCAGGGAACTATGAGGCATGTAGACCACCAAACTAGGGGTTGAAATCTGCATATAAGGAAGAACCCCACACTAACAAAATCACAGGTGCCTCAGGTTTGAATTAAAATACTATATAATGCACTCTCCAAAAGGCTTCTAGCTAGCTGCCTTAAGTGAATCAGCTTGCTATTTACTACATTAAATATTTAGCAATTTTCAGAAGTAAATACTTTTATTTCCTATGACGAAAAATAAAAATCAAAAAAGGAAGACTAAAAATTTAGCCTGGACACAGTGCTTGTTATCACTATCACTGTGAGCAATATACATAAATATCTTTCACTCTCTCCTCCCCCAAAGCATATTTGGTCACCCTACACCTCTTACTTCCCTGGCCAAATGCCAAATGCATCCAAGAATAGACAGTGGAGTAGTTTTACACCTCTCTCTCCTAGAATAAAGGAACTAAAGACAAAGAAACACTAGTCCTCAACCTGCCACTGATTTTTGTATATCTGTTCTAATTTCATAAAATCCCACCTTATTCGGTATATTTAGTCACTCTCTTACCCAGCCAAACAGCAAGAGACAATTAACAAAAAGCTTTCACTGGGTCTATTCCCCAGTAAACAAAAACAGCAATATTCCCTACTATCACTTTCACAAATTATTCACAAAATAAATAATTATTCCCTTTCAAAATAACATGGGCCCAAGTTTTCATATGAATGTTCCAAAAACAAATGAAGAGGCAAGCTAGGTGGCATAGTGGATTAAAAGCCAGGCCTAGAGATGGGAAGTCTTGGGTTTAGATCTAGTTTCCAACACCTTTTAGCTGTGTAACTCTGGGCAAGTCACTTAATCCCTCATTGCCTAGCCCTTATCATCTGTCTATCTTAGAACCAATACACAGTATTGCTGCTAAGATGGAAGGTAAAGGTTTTAAAAAAAAAAGAAAAGAATAACTTACATATCCCGATCAATGCACTCTACTACTTTGCCAAAAGCTCCTTCACCCAAAGTAGCAACAATTTCATCTAAAGTAAAGAAAAAAAAGGCTTTAAGTTTCAGAGAAAATGATTATCAATTTATTCAAACAATAAAATACTATCAATATAGATTATTTTCAAATGTCACTATAATGTATAACTAAGGTCTCAGCACTCAAATAAATTATTTTATTGTCAGCTGCTACAAAAACAATTAGATACAACTATCTTTCTTGCTCTAAGCTCAAATTCCATCATCTATTTTGAAACTTTAGAATAGGAATATTTAAATTCTACAGAAAAGAAGAAATGTAAAACAAACAAACCCACAAAAACAAAACAAAAAAGCAATGAAGAGTTCTTTTAGCCCCCCGCTGACATACTATTCTTAACAGATTATTCTGTCTGCAAAGTTAAAAAAGTGTTGAAAAATATTCTATACATCTTGCTCTTAGTACGTCTCCACTTTGACAGATCAGGTGACCCTCCTCATCATCCTCTATACTCCTGGATCTTTTCCTTCGGTGACTCTTCTGGAACGGCAAGTGGGCAGCACCAAGATCGTCCAGCCAATCAATATATCAGAGTGAATTCAGGGCAGAATACGCAATTCATTCAGCAGGGAGATATTCAGGCATTCAGATACGCACCAGGCCACGAACAGTTGGCAGGAGCAATTTCAAATTCAGTCCCCAGAAATTCACAGGGCACAGTTTATGTTACAGAAGAAAAACATGGCAAGGAACAGATTTTCAGATAAGATACTTAAAGTGGCAATAGAAAAAAACAACACAATTGTTTCTTTAAACACTGATATAACTGAAGTCTGAAATTTAAAGAATGCAATGTCATGATTTACTAATCTCTTGCTATCAGGTTTATTTAAAAGCTTATGTGTTGAGAGTTGAGTTCTTTAGTTGTCAAAAAGTTTTAAAATGCCAAGATTATTTGAAAGTAGCTCTTATCAAGCAATATTTCAAAGCATATGTCAATAAAAGGGGAAAAATAAAAGCTATTTGCAATGTTCAACCTAATAAATGCTGTGTTACTGACACAAACTTGGGAAAGAAAATAAATGTAAAATTGACATGTGAAATGGCTGAAGATGTTTAAAAGTAGGAAACATTTTCAGATCACAAATTATACATTCAGCACCCATTTTCAGAAACTCAATTAGTCCAGTTGCAGATACTGAAGCACTGTTCTGTGGAACTACATATCTCCACATTAACAGATTTTAGTTATCCACCAGTGTAGTTTTTCATTTCTTTCTGAAATCTGAGGAAAAGGATGGATGTCTTTAATTTATGAGTTCTATGAAAGATTCAGATTTGTAAAAGAAAGAAAGGTGCTTTACTTGATTATAATATAGTGTATGCTGATGATTACATGATAAAAATACAAAACTAAAATTTCTTCTGGCATTAGTTGAAAATAAGTGGAAACTCAACTATACCAAACTTAAGATTTGGCCTGCTGAAAATGAGCAAGTGTAGATAAATGAGTGTTAGTTAATAGGGATTACTTATGGAAATCAATACAGAAAATTTCATTTAGGGATCCATATAATGTATAAGTACAGCTGTAACATATTTTCAATTAAAAATTACATATATAATGAAGTTTTTCCAAACTCTTGTGCTCATAAAGAGCTCTTACAAGAATCTAGCCAAAATAAAAAAAAATCAATCATACCGAATGTGATTGATGGCTTGAACAATGTCTATTACGCTTCCTTTTTGGACTACTTCTCCTGCTTCGGCCTGAAGATTTACTGCAGTGGTTGTGATAACTGCTTTCATAGTCTCTATGATAATGTCTATGATCATATCCTTCACAGTAGTCATTTCTGTATTCATCAACATATCTCCGCTCACGATAATCTCTCTCATTTAAGGATCTTACTTCCAAATAATGACTGAAAATACATTTAAAGTACATGCTAATCATTCTTTTGCTTTAGATACAGCAGTTCTAACATAAGAAGTTATACCAAGAGCTTCTGGTATCACAAAGCTACTTTGCCAAGGGAAGAGCAACTAGCAAATTAATTTAAGTTTACATTTCTCCCAAAGGTAACTGCTAAAGTATCTTTCTTAATCACAGCCAGACTAATAAAAGAAAAAATTTCACAAGTACTTGTGAATCTTTATTGTCTTACATTTAACAGGGAAGGAGCAAACTGATTTTGAAATCTAGACAGCTATATTGCATAATATATTTCAGATCCCATAATAAGAGGGAAAAAATGGCTAAGGCAGACAAAATAGTAAACTGTTCTACAGCTAGTAGTCCTTTTAAAACTGTGGGATTAGTAACCATTTGCTAACAGAATGATTAATTTTGTATTAATCAAACATAAACTAAGTTACTAAAAAACATATAAAACTGCACAAGGCAGAATCACAAAGAACAACAACCAACAAAACAACTTTTCCCTTAGTGTCACTATGAAAAAAGTATTGAGCTAAATGTAAACTAGTCTCAATATGAAAAGCTTAATTTTTTAACATGCATAACTAATATAATCTTAATAATCTTATCTTAATTATAGTATCTCCTCCCTTTTCCATATACAAATATAAACATGTTCAATGGAGTGTGTAGGAGAATTCTGCAGTCAACAATAAAGGAGAGTCCCAACAGACTCCCACTGTTCGGTGTTTTACCCTAGAGACATTTTTCACTTATTAGTGATTAGTCTGATAGAGTAACTCCAAAGCTGTATTAGCAATGGAATCCAATATAACTGTTGTTAGGGGTTATGTTTACCACAAGTTAATGTGGCATAGGAAAAAGGAGCACTAGATATAGAGTCCTAAGACCTGGACTCGGTCCCTAAAATAGACACTTTATATCTCTCTCTGATTGTGAGTTTCCTCATCTACAAAATGGGGATAACTCACACCTAGTTCACAGGTTTTTGAAGGAAAAGCATTTTGTAAGCTTTTAAGATCTGTATAATTTGAATTATTATTATTTTAAAATTCTATCACAAAGGTAAGTCTTATGAACCAAATTTTGTAGCCACTTAGACAAGCCTAAGCATAAGCTCATGTTCTACAAAACAAGTCTGCTTAAGAGAAAGGAAAAAAAAAGTCATACTGCTCTACAGTAACCCCTACTGGCTAATTTAGAAGACTCTTTCAAATTCCCCAAAGGCTCTCCCCATTCAAAGCAAAAGAGAACAAAACAGAAATGAGAAAAGGAGATCTCTGAAGATAGAATTAAACACTGACTCTTGGAAAGCTTATGATTAATTCTTAAAGAGAAAACGATTTAAGAAAGAGTTTGTCTTCCTTAAAATACTTAAAAGAAAATTTCATTTTAATTAACTCATTACCCAAATTCAAAGAAAATTTCATTTTAGTTAACTCATTACCCAAATTGTAAGTACTAGTAAGGAGATAGAATAAAGTAAGTTTCAATACATTTGAGATTTTGTAAAAACCAAGCTTTTTGTATTATTTATTTTGATTAGCCTATTGATTTCATATGTACGTATATGAATATCATATGTGTTTTATATGTAAGAATACACATATATATATATATTTAGTAAAAAAATGTTCCCAGTAAGGAAATTCCTCTAACAGTACATATCAGTACCAGCTTTAAAAGTCATAAGAACTGCCTGAAGGTTAAGTGACTTGCCCAGGGTCACAAAGCCAGTAAAAATCAGAATGGGATCTTGAATCCATGGGTCTTCCTGACTTAGAGGTTGGCTCTAAATCCATTATACGCCGTGCCTCTCTATTTTATTTTCTAAATTACTGGCTTACATATTGCCAGGATAGCTTTGCTATACTTTCCATTCAACAAATACATGGAAGGTACCATGAAATGCACTACGGACAAAAGACATAACAAAATTAATTAACCAGTCATTGCCCTCAAGCTTTGAGTCTAACCCAGTAGGAGATATTACAGAGAGAGGTATAATACAAGGTTATTTGAAGAAAAGGGCCGAAGAGATTCAGGAACCCTTCCCACAGCCTTTAGGGGGTAGTTAAATCTTAAATGAACATAAGCATCCTGAACTTTCAATAATTCTAAACACTATGAAATTCATTTTCTCCATTCCATTCTACCTTTCAAGGTTCACTTCAATTTGTATGTCCTTCTATAAAGCTCTTTGCTATTCATCACTTTCTTCTAGCATTTCTTATCTACATACTCAACTTAGTACTTATATACTATATTACAATATTACCTATCTTTTTATGCATGCTTGATTTTATTTTGCTTCTTGGAATTACCCCACAGCACTTGGCACAAGTGCTTTACAAAGAATATATGCTCAATAAATATTTTTGAAATTAAAAAGGTGAAAGCTGAAAACTATAATTTACATTTAATAAGTGTCACAATTTTTATTAATTCAAATAATTTACCAATCTGCTTCTTTAAACTGTAGATGTGGTTTACAGTGCCTGTTCTCTTGCGTACTACTGTGGGATCTCTTCTTGCGTTTGTGACTGCTACTGTAGCTTTCATGACCCCAGCTTTCCCTACCATCCCAATCAGGACAGTGAGTTCGTTTTGAATGCCGCATCTGCAAACAAAAGACACAGAAGGGGAAAGGAAGGATAATGATTACATTACAGATTATCATTTCATAACTGTAAACATTTTTTGAAATGATGCCTTATTTACTTCCATGTATTATCAAACAAGGAAAACTGTACCAAGCAACTGCTACTTCTATCCCTCAATAATTTACATAATGTTATTCAGACTAAAGTAATTTCACTTCATTTCCAAGGATTGATAGATTAAATAATTTAAATAAGAAAAAAATTACAAAAAAGTTATTTTCAGTTTCTACAGATGAGGGAGTTCAAGGTCTTCTATGTCCTCTAAAGACATAATGCATTAGAGATAAGACTGACCAAAAGGTAAAAAGCTATTAAAATCTTTCTGCAAAGAATTTTTGTGAAATATAATTTGACACCCAATAATCCTCATTTTATCTAATTTTAAGTCATATTTGAAAGGGCTTATCCATATCCAACCGAGATGAGGATCTAGCCAATCTCTCCTATCATCTCTGTCAAAATGAAACATTTTGTCATCCAATTAGGGCCAAGTCTTGTGTATTTTACTCCTCCACAAACTGTTTCTTGTTTACTCAAAAGACCACCATAACTTAATCACCCCTCATCATTTTTTCCTCTGAACTATTTCAAAATCTTATACAGTTTTCCTACTTTGAATATTTCCTCTCACCAATCTATTATTTTCAATACAGAGGCCAAAAGGATATATACATGTTTTTAAACCCTTACCTTCCTTCTTAGAATCAATATTGTATATTGGTTCCAAGGCAGAGGAGCAGTAAGGGCTAGGCAATGGGGGTTAAGTGACTTGCCCAGGGTCCATATAGCTAAGAAAGTGTTAGAGGCCAGATTTGAACCTAAGGACCTCCCTTCTCTAAGCCTGGCCCCCCAAAAGATATTCTTCAAGCACAGGTCTGACCTTATCATTCACCTACTCAAGAAATTCCAATGGCACTCTATTACCTGTAGAATCAAAATGCCAACACCTCTGACATTTAAAGCCTTTCACAGTCTTGTCTCAACATCCCTTTCCAAATTTATATATGATTCCCCCCCTTCAAGAATAATTCTGCAAAACTGGTCTTTCTTGCTATTACATAACATTCTTCATCCCATCTCTTTGCCTTTGTGTAGATTGTCCCCCATATCTGGAATGTACTATAACCTTCCTTGCTGTCCTCAGAATTCTTCAAAGCTCAGATCAAATAATATGACACATTTTCTGACCATCCAGCTTTTAGTGTCTGTTAACCCCAGACCTTGTATTTACTCTGTATTTATTTTGAAGATACTTACATAATCCTAATTCCATAGAACGTAAACTCCTAGAGAGCAAGTACTCTCATTTTTGTCTCTGTAAAGCCTAGCAAAGTAACTGACACAGAACAGGCATTAAGTTAAACCTTGGTTCACTGATTACCATATTTGCTTCATTCCTCTTCCTATATTCCATTGAGCTGTACTTTCCTCCAACTTTAGTCCCTAGATTAAAACCAACACTTTTTCACATCCTATCCACTGCAATTAAATCTAAAATGGTGAAACCCAAACATTGGAATTCTTATGTAGCTGAGCCAATAAGTTCAGCAGTCAAAGGTCATTAGGTTGTAAATAAGTAGTTGCATAAAAGGGGAAGGAAAACTTTCACTATTTACTAAAAAAGAAAGAAACCACCACTAGGTCTGTATCCCAAAGAGATTAAAAATAAACTTGAAAGGACCTGTTTGTATAAAAATATAGATGTGCTTTTGTGGTGGAAAAGAACTAGAAACTAAAGGGATGTCCCTCAATTGGGGAATGGTTGAATAAATTGTGGTATATGATGGTGATGGAATACTATTGTGCTATAAGGAATGATGAACAGGATGATTTTGAAAAGAACAGGAAAGACCTAAGAGATCTAATACAGACTGGAATGAGCGGAACCAGGAGAACATTATATACAGTAATTGAAATATTGTGGGACAATCAAATGTGATACTTTGCTACTAAAAGCAATGCAATGATCCAGAACAATTTTGAGGGACTTATGAAAAAGAATGCTATCCACCTTCAGAGAAAGAACTGTTGGAGTATAAATGTAGATTATAACATATGATATATAACTCTGGTTTTATAAGACTATTCACTTGCAAAAATGAGTAATATGGAAATGTGTTTTGCTTGATAATACATGAATAACCCAGATTGAATTGCTTGTTAACTCCAGGAGTGGGAAGGAAAAAAGGGAGGGAGAAAACATGAATAATATAATTTTGGAAAATGTATGTGAAAATGTGTTATTAAAATAAAATAAAGAAAGAAAATTAAGGGGGGGGGGGAGAAGGAAGCCAATTAGGAAGTTATTATGCAATTTTAATTGACTCAATTTTGCTAGCCCAGGACAAGGAACAAACAAACTTAAGGACCTGAAATAAGCTTCAAAACCTTTAGAAATGGCATTCAATTGCGATAATTATATTTGACTTGGGATCTTAGAACCTTAGTGTCAGGGAAAATCTCTTCTTCATATATAATGAGGCTGGACTAGATGATCCCTAAAGGGACCATCCAGTTAGATCTAAATCTTATGGCTTTGGTGTCCTCCCATTACATTCCAAGTTATTTTTTTAAAGAACTTACTGGTTGTAGCTCTATCTATGATAATTTATATGTGATTTAATTAATGTTACACTATAAAATAAATGTCGAGTTTTTAAAAAAACAGCTATCAGTGATAAAAGGAATCAACTTCATTTCTCAAAGGATAGTCTGACTACATTTATTTTAATCATTTTTGCCAAAAATTCTTATAAAATAATTTGTAGATTCCCTTGCCTTACTAAATAAATAGAAATATGTAATATTTTCTTGATGACTAAGGGCTGTTTGTGCTGTTTCAATAACACTGCTACTTTGTGTGGGGAAGGCAGAAAGCATATAATTCATAACACAATTGGTTAAGACTCTAAAGAGAGTTTGACTTCCTTTACAAAAGTGTATAGATTTAGTATTTAGGCTTTATTTTAAATAGTCAAGGTTTTTTTATTTGAAGAATTGAAGCCCTCAAGTCTTTCATTAGGACAGAGGCATAATTGTTATTTACTTTATTTAGCATTTCCAGTTATTAACCTTAGGGAAAGTTACTCTCAAATTTTCAGACACATCAACTAAACCTAAACATCTTCATGTATATAATTTAAAGGATCTAATTGTATCCCTCTTAGAAAACTAAATCTGATAGGTTACAAAATTCTGTAAGTTGCAGAGCAACAAACTGTTAAACAATACTAAGTGTCTAGTTTTGCTGTATCAGCTGACATGATGATCAGTTAAATATGTTTGTCTCCTTGCTATGGAAGTCATTGCTCCAATCCACAAGAAAGTCTGGCTGGGTCACTGTCAATGTCACATTCTACCTAACAATTAAAGGGTCATCCATCATACGACTAGCAGATCCGTGTTAATTCTACATCACCCGCAGAGGCAAACTAAATTCTATTGTCTATTCTATTTTTTAGATTTTTAAGGCTGAATTACCAACATGTCCAAAAACAAACCCCAAATCCACATAACCTACTGCCTCACATACTTTCTGGAACAGCAGAGGCCTTTGCGGGGGGGGGGGGGGGGGAGGGGGGGAGGGAAGGGGGGGACAAACAACAACACAAAGAAAATCTTTGGTCGGACGTGGTCTTAATTTTTTTTTTGTTTTTTTGTTTTTTTAATGCCTAACATGTAACAAACGTGAGAGAAAGGCTGACTTTTCAGGATCAATAGCGTCAAGCTCCAACACCGCTCACTGGACAGCTTTCAAAAAGCTGGAGCGCTTCCACTCCCGGAGCACACGCACAAGGGGGGGGGGGGGGGGCGCTTGGGGGTTACACAGCAATTTCAAGCTCGCAGAATACTTCTGGTCCATGGTCCCTAGCAAGGGCATCTCCTCTCGCCCCGCCCCTCCCATTGTAAGCCCAACTGGCGCAGCCCCAGAGTGCAAGCGCTAGTTTTGATACTCCCCCTCCCCACTCGTCGCGCCCCCACCCCCACCCCTGGACTCCCGCAGGCAGCTCCGACTCTCGGGATACCTGGGATCTTCCAACCCCGTCGCGGGCGAGCGAGACGCGAGGGTGAGAACGCAAGCATTATTTCCCGGACTCCGAGGACCTGGGTTCGAATCCTAGCTTTGACACTTAGCGCCCGTGCCTTCTCGGTTAAGTGGCATCCCCCAGCTGAGCCTCAGTGTCCCTGTCTGTACCATAGTGGGGCTTGGAAGTCCGATGACCTCCAAAGTCCCCTGCCTGCCTGGGGTCCTGTCCGCTCCGACGTCTCAGCAGCGGCCAGGGGCTCAACCGCCACCAGCCCCCAAACAACCCGGCCAACCACAGGGCTCGAGGCTGCAGCAGCACCTGCGCCCCGCCCCCGCCCCGGGCAGCTCCACAGGCCCCCGCCCGCCGCCCCTCACTCCGGTACTCGAGCCCTCGGCGCGGCAGTCCGAGCCGGTGCTGTGCCCCCGCCGTGAGGCCTAGAGGCCAGAGCCGTCCCCGCTCGCCCACCCGCCTGGGGCATTACCTCGGTGCAACCCAAGGGTCTTCCGGACGAGCGACACAGCCCAGCCTCCACCTCCCCCGTCCCGAGCCGCAGCTACAAGCCCTAGACAAAATGGCGGCTGCGCTGTCTCCCCGGGCCCTCCAGGAAGCCGGGGACGCCTCTGCCGCCGCCCACGCCGCGCGAACGCGCCTGCGTGACAGAGCCTTCTCGCCGGGCGACGCCACGGAGCTGGGTCGCGCGCCTAGGGGGCTACCGTGGGCGCGCCCCTGAACCAAGGCGCGAGAACGAGCTAGACACCCGGGCGGAGGCGGTGCTTCTGCTCTAGCTCCTCCTTCTGCTCCCTCTTTTCATTCCTCTAGTAAACACCCGGGGCTGGGAACTCTCGGGAGGAGGGGAAGATTAGCTGCAAATTCTGGCCCCACCCAGAGGCGGGGGCCGAGCCTAGCCCCAAGAGATTCAATAAACAGCCTAACAGGACTTCCTTTAGGGGATCTGTCAGTAATAGCCAGAATAGTCAAGATCTTCCTCCTGCTGAGCGAGCTAGCTGGGCTTTCTAGGGGGAAGTTCAGACCACCCAGAGATCCCTGCCCCAAGGAGCCTTAGGTGTAGTATACGGAGTCAGGAGATGATGCCTCTCACACCTTTGCCTCCTGGACCCAGAACTCCCTTCAAGACCGGACTCAAGAGCCATTATGGGGAGTCTTCTGAGCCCACTCAACCCTATTTGACATTGCTATATATTTTTTGTACATTTTTGTATTTACTTATCTAAATTTACTAGAATCAGAAATTTCAAGGTTTAAGGGGCCTTAGAAAACACCTAGTCCAACGCTTTCATTTTACTGTTAAGGAAACTCAGACTCAAAAAGGTTAAATGTCTTACCTGTGATTATTACCCAGCTATTAAGTGCCAGAGACAGTACTGGAACTCATAAAGTCTTGCAATGGATAAAGTGCAGGACTTGGAATCTGCAGGACCCACGTTCAAATGCTGCCGCAGACACTTAAGTAGGTGAGCCCAGGCAAGTCACTTAAAACAACAGCAACAATAATAACAAAACAAAACAAAAAAACAAGTTTGCCTCAGTTTCCCCATTGGTAAAGTGTGTATAGCACCTACCTCTTCCTAGGGTGGTCATAAGAATAAAATGAAATAACATTTCTAAAGTATTTTATAAACCATAAAGTGCTACATAAATCCTAGTTATCATCATCACCATTATCATCATCATCATCATCATCATTATTCCTCACTCCAGATAGAGCAAGCTTTCCAATAAGCCTCACTGGTGATCTATCCTCTCAACATAAAGTAAGCTTCTTGAAGGTAAGAATGAAAGGTCTTACTTTGGGTTTGTTTTTGTTTTGTAGTCCTAAAGCTTAGCACAACAGTTAACTGCCATGCATGTTGAATTCTATTGAGTAGTAGACAAATAACTATAACACTTCCAATGTGGAGAGTCCATTAGGATGGCCTTTCAGATTAGGGGCACTTCTACAAAAACGTGGTAGTTGGATTCAATCTTAGGATGAGTTAAATTTCTGGGGTCCTGTAATCATATTATTTGTCTTTGCATCTCGTTGAGGTCTACAAAAAAACATTGTCAGGGGAACCTCTTGTAGAGATATAACTTGACAATCTATGTAGCTCTTACATCCTCAGAGATCCAAAACTATTAAGATCAAAAAAAGAAAAGTCTGTCCACAATCAGATGGAACAATATCAGAAACCAATAAGGCTACAGTTGCAACTTCACTTCAAGATCTATCTATGGACTTTTTTTTTTTTGCTTCCTCTGCAGCTGAATGTTAGTGAGCTCCTTGAGAGCAGGGACTATTCTTAAATCCATTTGTATCCCTCCATAAACATTTAATAAATGGTCTTTCTTTCCTTATTTATTTATTTTATTGTAGATAAATTTATTTTTGCCATAAATTCTTTATTTTTATATGTCTTCTCTATATTTTCTATTTACTTATCAAGTAAGTATAGTCAGTACCAGGTACAAGGTATATCCTTAATAAATATTTGTTGAATTGACCAATTTTAGAAATTAAAGTACCAGGTGAAAGGTTTGAGAAAACCTAAGGATGTATTCTACTAGAGGGGTTCAGTGTAGGCTTCTTGAAGAAGGTAGTATTTGAGCTGAATTTTAAAGACTGAGCAGAAATTTAACAGGCAAAATAGGGAAGGAGGGCAGTCTAGACATAAGGAACAGCCTGAACAAAATTATGAAGGTATGAGTGTAGTCTAGTTTTTCAGAAGCATAAGAGTCATAGAAAGAAATAATAGGAAAAGGAAGGTGATGGCAAGCCATTTACATGAAGCTTTGAATACCAGATGAAGGAGTTAGCCTTTCTGGACCTCAATTTCTGCATCTGTAAAATAATGGGATTGGACTAGATGATCACTAACATCCAGTGCAGCTTTAAGTCTTAAAATCCAAAGAGATATAGCTTCTTGGATCACATGACTACTCAGTGCCATTCAGGCAGTGTTACTCCCTTCTTTCCGAAGGGAGTAGCAAAGCAAAATTTTCCTTTTTCCATTAAACTCCAGATTCCTCCTTCTCTTATACCTCCAGCATTAGGTACCCACTAACATCATTTTACTTTCTGACTATCCATAACTCCACCTTATCATTGACCTACCCAAAGTATCCCAACAAAACTTCTCCAAACATATTCCTCATTTTTTCTGGTTCTGTAGCCAAGATGGCAGAGTAGAAGCAGGGAAGCTCGAAACCACCATGAAAATCCTCTTCAGCCAATCTTAAAATAATGCCACAAAATGAATACAGGAATGAAAGAACTAACAAGGAGAAAAAGTGAAGCACCTTTCAAGAGGAGAACATCCTGAGAGGTAAGCAAAAAACATCTGGAGCACTGGGGTGAGAGGGGAGCACAGCCAGAAGGAGTCTACAGCAAGGAGTAAGGAGCAAGCCCCAATAGTGGTCCAACCCAACACATACCCCTTTTAAAGTTCCAACCAAACTTTCAGCCAGGTCCAGAAATTCTAGATCAGGGTAGTATGTGCTGTGCAACTTGATCTGTTTGGGTCCTGAGAGAGGCCAAGATTTCCAGCTCTAGCTTGTGGTGAGGACATAGATCCCAGTTTGGGGTAGTAGACCCAAAACCAGGCCCTCTTGACAAAAGCTCAAGGCAGAGCTCCAGGGCAGATCAGTCTGCTGTGTCACACCAGAATGATACCAAAATCCTATACCCAAGTTTGAGGCTAGAATTTCAGCTATCAGCAGTCTCAGGGGTTAGTTGAATCAGCATGGGGAGATGCCTCTCAGAGCTCCCAGCCCATAAGCCATTATGCCATCTTGGAAGAACTGAAACTTGAAGAAACCCAGAAATAAAGTTAAGGGTAGCAATCAAAGAAGGACTGAAGTTTAAGGGGGGGCCCCTATCCTCCCAGAGAACTGCACCTACCTTTAAAAAGGCTGGGGAAAAGAGCAGATATCAAAAAATGCACCTAACTATAAAGAATTTTTATGGAGACAAAGAGCAAGGCGCAGACACAGAAGGGGAGAGTGAAAGCAATGCAAACCATATGCAAAATCCAAAAGAAAAATAAGAATTGGACTCAAATTCTGGAAAAGCTTAAGAAGGATTTCAAAAATCAATTAAGAGAGGCAGAGGAAAAATAGGGAAGAGAAATAAAAGCAATGTAAGAAATGGGCCACATTAAAAACAGAGGCTCAAAAGCTAACAGAGGAAAATCATTTCTTAAAAATTAGAATTGGGCAACTAGAAGCCAATGATTTCATCATGAGACAACAAAATAAAAAAAGTCAAAAGAATGACAAAAAAATAGAAGAAAACATGAAAAATCTCATTTAAAAAACCATCTAACCTGGAAAACAGATCCAGGAGAGGCAATTCATAAATTATTGAATTACTTGAAAGCCATAATCAAGAAAAAATCCTGGACATCATAATACAAGAAATTATCAAAGAAAACTGCCCACATATTCTTGACCAAGAGAATAAAATAGAAATCAAAAGAATCCACAGATCACCTCCAGAAAGAGCTCCTCAAATGACAACTTCCAGGAATATAATAGCTAAATTCAAGAGCCCCCCCCATGCCTAGGATTTGAAAATACTACAAGCATCCAGAAAGAAACAATTCAAATACCATGGAGCTATAATCAGGATCACACAGGACATAGCAGCTTCCACATTAAAAGATCAGAAGGCATGAAATATGATTTTCAGGAAGGCAAAAGACCTAGGTTTACAACCCAGAGTCACTTATCTATTGAAACTGAGTATATTCTATCAGGGGGGGAAAATGGTCATTCAATAAGATACATTTCCAAGCATTCCTGAGGAAAAGACCAGACCTAAACAGAAAAATTGGAGTCCAAACACAAAACCCAAGAGAAGCCTAAAAAAAAGGTAAATAAGAAAGAGAAAATTTAAGATACTTAATAAAGCCAAACTATATGTATTCCTATGTGGAAAGAGGACATTTGTAATCCCAAACATCCCCCTCTTCAAAACTGAAATGCCTATGGTATGGCTGATTTCAAATAATAGGGATGGGAAGAAATTCCTAATTTAATAAAAGAAAATTTCCTTTTAAAATAACTTTTTAATCCTATTTCATTCTTACTACAAATAGTGGAGAAATGTTTTTGAGCAAGAAATTCTAAAGATTTTCTTCAGCTATGTTCCTTGTCACAAATACTATTATGAGTCAACTAAGCTCTAGACTTCTGAAAGAAGATGGTGAATCAAGACCTTTTAACAAATTCTGAGTGGAATCACATGATGAAAGCAGTGTTTTGGGAACAAATATTCCTGTAATGATTATTCCTATGATGAAACAGCCCTCTTTACACTTTTGGTGGGAGTTTTATGTACAGTATTGTTACTTCATGTATCATGTCCATGTGTTATGAAATCACAATGGGCTTTTGAGTAAACATATTTGTAGAGAAGTGATGTGAGCCAGGACTGTGGAGTACCTCAAGGATTTTAGTTTGCCCTGTGATATTCAACTTTTTGTCATTGGTATTCATGAAGACTTAGGAATGCTTTTCATATTTGCAGATTAAATCAAGTTAGAAGGGAAAGCTAACCCATTAGAAGGTTGATATAGGATCCAAAAAGATCTAGACAGGCTAGACCAGTGGATTGAGCCAAATAAGATAAAAATTAATAAAGAGAAATACAAAATCCTATATTTGAGCTCCCAAAATCAATTGTACCAGTATAAAATAAGAAAGACAAAGTTAGATAATAATTTCATGCAAAAAATATGTAGGGGCTTTTGCAGACTTTAAGTAAGCTCAGTATGTTTTGGGATGTGGCAGTCAAAAAGCTAAAATATTAGACTTCATCAATAAAAGCTCAGCGTCTAAAATGAGGGAGGTGATAAGTCTTCAGTTGGACTTTCCCCTGAATGGGCCAGCTGGGATATGAGTAGATCTGAGTAGGAAGGACATTGACAAACTGAAACAAGTTCAAAGGAGAACAACCAAAGGATGAAGTACAGACTGGAGGTCATGCCATTATATTGAATGAATAGGGGATGTTTAACATGGAAAAGATTCAGGGAGGATATAAGACCTTTTTGAGAATTTTGAAGGATGTCATGTGGAATAGAGATGACATTTGTTCTTCTTAGCCCCAGAGGATAGCATGAAAAAATAATGTATAGAAATTGTAGCTAGGCAGATTTCAGCTCAATATAAACTTCCTAATAGTTTTGAATTGTTCCAAGTAGAATGGACTGTCTTAGACAGTAGAGAATTTCCCATCACTGAAGATCTAATGGAGACTAGAATATTGTAAAGGAAATTCCTATTTGGGAACAAATTAGATTGTGGATTGCTTTAGGCCAGTACCTTATTTCTACTGCTGTGATACCCTTCGCAGTTTAGACATGATGATGTCACAGTTGTATTTGTACCTGTAGAAAGCAAAGTTAAGATGAAAAAAGCCAGTATCATTATTTTTTTAAACTCATACTTTCCATCTTAGAATCAATATTGTCTATTGGCTCCAAGACTGAAGAGCAGTAAGGCCTAGGTAATGGGGATTAAATGACTTGCCCAGGCTCACACAGCTGGGAAGTATCTGAGGCCAGATTTAAACCCAGAAGCTCCCATCTCCAGGCCTGGCTCTCTATCCACTGAGCCACCTAGTTGTATCCCCCCATCCCCTTATCATTCTTAATTTACCATACACTACAAATTATTATACCTACAAGTATGACTTTCATTTGAAAAGAATCTTCCTAAGCAGGAAAAAAAAAGTTTGCATTGTGACTTACTACCTTTTTTTTTTGTTTGTTTGCCAAGTTTGGAGCAAAGTAGCTTATAACTTCATAGTTTGTACAACTAAAAGTTTTAAAAATTCCTTTTTCTTTTCTTGTAACATATAAAAGGCTTCTGTCTCAAACCCCAAGATAAATGTTATTTCTTCCATTGCCCTTCTTAAGATAATTACTAATACCTAGTCTAGTTTGCTTATCTAGAGATAACAGCTGACTCTGAAGCACTGGTTGTATGTCATCCTAAGACTAATTTTGAAAACATCATCATCATAGACTCTATCCAGATAATAACCAGAGGGTCTTGAATTTGCCCAGAATTGCCCAGAAGACCAATCATGAGTTTAGAAAAGACTGTCTATGAGCTTAACCATGTGAACACTAACCAATTATCATTCCTAAATAATCAAGATTTTTGGTGAAAAGAGAAGCAAAGGTTTTCTTTACAAAGTGAAAACAAAATCATTTTGGCTTCTCAATACATCACTTTTCCAGGGTCCTTCTGCAACCCACAGGGACACTGATGTTTTTATGTACATATTGAAGGCTAGTCAAAGAAACAGAACTCCACTGGTCTGAAGGAGCATGTCTGTCAACTGGAAGTGCCCTAGTGGATTTCTGGAAGCTTTCACATTCCACATAAATCTGATCTGACCTACTATGCTCAAATATTGGATGAATTTTGCATTAGTTTATCTTTACCTTTTAATGGAATGGAGGTAACATTTATAACAGGGCAGCTAGGTAGTCCAGGTCTAGAGTCAGGAAGACTAACCTTTCTGAATTTAAATATAGCTTCAGACACTTACTACTTGTATGACCCTGAATAAGTCACTTAACCCTGTTGCCTTAGTTTCTTCATCTACAAAGTGTGCTGGAGAAGGAAATGGCAAATTACTCTAGTATCTTTATTGAGAAAACCTCCAATATGGTCACAGAGAGTCAGACAGGACTGAAACAACTGAACAACTTTACCACATGAAGTCTGTTTGAGAGCATTTGTTGCTAAAAGTTGGAGAATGGGAGATGGGGTCTGACCATCTCTCGAACTCTTGGAATTAGCCCCCACAAACATGGGAGTAGGCCCTACTTCAAACTCTGAGAGTATGTCACTCTCCATCTGAAATCTTGAGTTTATATAAGTTCAAAAGAGCAAGTGCACAGTGTGATAGCACTGTGAGATTCTTAATTGTATTCAATTGGTGTCAAACAGGTCTAGCCTTGCAAAGAATGACATTGATGCTAAAAGTTAGTGAAACAGGCCAAAGATTTACCAAAGATTGAACACTGAAAGGGATCTCAGACTTAGGATAAGGAACATAGTCCAGATTCAGAGACAGAAGAGAACAGATCACATTTGGAAAAATAAGGTAAAAAAAATTATATGAGAATAAAAGTTAACCCCAGAAAGTTGACCTATCTCTTAATTTATAATGCATTTTTAAAATATCTTGGATTTAAATTTTATACCCACATAATCAATCCATAAAATTGATTTATTTTTCCTCCTTTCCTTTAGTTGTTAGTATTTTTTTAAAAACCCAACTTCTCCCGTGTTTGAATTATAGTCAGGAATATATATAGGAAAGGAAGAGGACATTTTTAGTAAGGCCAAAAGGACTTGTGGGGGAATTAGAAATCCTTGGATGCTAGGCAAAGTCTCATTGCATTTATGTTGGAGACAGAAGGCTAGTAGTCTCAAGCACCCAAGTTGGCCTAGATTTCTGCCCAGGGTTATTTTTCAGCTGAATGGACTAGAGGAGAGACTGAAGGAAGAGACTAGTTAGGCTGATCTAAAGACTACTTAAAGGCTCTAGAAATGGTCCAGATAAACTGAATCAGGTCTGAACTATAATCATGGCAATGAAAACAAAAAGAATGGATGGATGAGATATTGTTACAACGGAAGGACAAAGTAATAAGCAGCAAAGGAGAGGAAGAAGTCAGAAGTGATACCAAAGTTTCAAACTCTGTTGATTGGGTAATGGTGCCATTGAAAGATATAGAGAAGGAAGGGAAATTGGCTTGGGAGAAAGATAGTAAATGTATTTCTTTTTTATTTATGTTGACTTAATTAAGGTGCATTATATCTGAATTTAAATAGCCATCATGCAATTGGTGCTACCTCCCAAGAATGGCCTATTAGCCATCTCAAGTTAGTATACTTGCCTCCATCAATGAGCTATAATCCTTCACTCAATGGCAAGTTTAATCAGATATGTAGATATTAAATATTTCGATATTTAACTGATGGGTTCATGTATACACAAGGGATAGGAGGTCAGCAGTATTAGAATACTGACCTAGAATCATAGATTTAGAACTGGAAGAAACATTTAGAGATCATCTAGCCCATCCCTCCCACTTTAGATATGAAAACTGAGGCCCCCAACAGGAAGTGTTTGACTAAAGTCATACAGCTATTGAGTAGCAGAGCCAGACAGGACCCAAGCCCAAGTCCTTTGACTCCAGGTTCAGATTCTTTGCTAACTTTATCATGTCACTTCCAATCAAATTCAGCCTGCTGATCAGAATTTCTCTGCTTCTAAGAAGTATTAAGCAGAAAAAATAAAAAGCAAAAGAAATAAGACCTGAGGTACAGGGTAGTTGGAATCATTTGGAATCATTTCGCACATTGTTACATGATATTTTGTCTGAAGGATAGCATATACAGTATAGTAGCAGCAGCTACTGTAAGTCTTCCTCGTTGCCTGGTATCATGGGAACTTGCCCCAGATCCATTGGTGGCTGAACTTGAACCTTTGTCTAGGTCTTACTGAAAAGTTCTATTCTGAGAAGTGAAAATAAGGAATTTAGGAGCAATAATAGGTTGAGATATAATACTCTCCCATACTACTTCCCCCACCTCCAATGCCCACACAAGCCCTCTCTCCCTTCTAACTCCTGCCATTAAGACTACACAGTTTAAGAGCAACTTCTCCATGAAACTTTCCCTGATTGACAATTCCAGCCCTCATTGGTCTCCCTCTTAGTCAGTGCCACAAAAGTTGGTGCTTCTTTATATTCAGAAGCAATTCATTCCCTTAGTATGCTAGCCTTTGTTCTTCTAACACAAGCCTGCATTAAGTGCCTACCTTTTTGTAAAACAACATACTGGGCTTGAGAAAGAGAGAAATAAAACAAGTGACAAGGATTCTGCCTTAAAAGAGTTTATAATATACTAATGGAGATAAAACATGGGCACTTGATTAAAATACAAAGAAAGGCATAAAACCAAATAGGAGTGGTACAAAGAAGGATCTTTCTAAGGTTTCTTTCTCCTCTACAGTTCTAGGGTTTCTTAAACAATCCGTACTCATAAGAAAGTAAGACCACAAGAAATTCCTTTCATTACAAAGTTACTATTTTTTTAGTCTATCATGGTATGAATATCAGTCACAGTAATATGCTTATCAAAACATAAAAGAAACCTATACATTCTATATACATATTATAACTGTGGGCACCTAAAGTATAGATTCACTTATGGTACCAAATGAAAAATCTAAGCTTTATGAACAGGCTTTATATTTAGTCATTTTGTAACTAAAGTCCCAGAAATTATCTGAAAAAAAGTCAACAAGGTTTTAAAAAATACAAAAACCCTTGACAGATGTGTTAATTTTTAAGTACAATTCTTCATTTCATTAGAACTTCCATAAATCTGAACCCCAATGCCAATGATTACTTACTTTCCTTAGTCATTAGCAAATTGATGCTGAATTCATCTTTCCATGAGAGGAGTGTTTTTCGAACTGCCAGTTCCTGAGGCAACAGCTACATCAGTATCCATCATGATAATAGGACAATGGGTCAGTTTATTTTCCTCACTTCTTATATCATTGCATGTCACAATATGTCTAACTGGATACCAAACAATGAGTCACAAAAAGGCTTGAAGACATCCTGCATCACTACTATCCATTATTAGGATGTTTCTTAACTACAATTAATACCCAACAAACACCCAAGAAGGGTTCTGTTCCAGAATCACAGAATCCCAGAGCTCTGAAGTTGTTGAATCCAGCCTCTACCTGAACAGGAATCTCTTCTACAGCTTTTCTGGCTGCTTCCATCTGAAGACTCCCCAGTGATAGGGAACTCATTAACTCCTGGTGACACTTTTGTATGACTGTTGGGAAGTTTTTCTTAACATTAAGTTGAAATCTGCCTCTGCAATTTTTCTCATATTGTTCCTAGTTTTACTATTTGGGGTCAAACAGAACAAATTATGTGAATTATGTATTCCACCTATATATGGACAAAGAATCTGAGCCAGCACTGTAGTCTATATACTTTTATGGACAACTTTGTGGTTTTTTTTGGGAAAAGTTTACATAAAAAATATTTTATTATACCACTTCTGAGCTGTCCCCAACTTCTGAATCCCCAAGAGGTGATGATTACACCCAGGTCAAAGTACTCTTTGGACCTATATTTCTAAAACTAGCACTCACAAGTCCCTACCAGTACACCATCTTTACTCCAGTCATTCAAGGATACACAGTTCTATTCAAAGACATTTACTGAAATGGCATGGTAAGAGAGTGGTTGAGTGATAGAAAACAACACATATAATTTTGACTAAAACTTCACAAAATCATAAAGACTCAATTTTTAAAACATATTTGGATGTTCTGCTTATATAAGTATTTGTTCTGGGTATAATTTTGGCCTAGCATTAAATCTTTGACCAAATGTGATAAAATATTGATTGACAGAACAGCAAAAAGTATTATAAGGCACAAGTTTACTGTAGAAAATTTACAGTATAAAATTAGAGGGATATTGAAGCAATTTGAAGCAATATTGTCAACCTCTTCAAGCCTCAAAATTTAGATAAGTTCCATAATTATCTCTGGCAATGTGTATTATCTATATATACACAGCACTAAAAGTTTCTTTCAAGTGGCCTAAATTGGATTCCTCAAATTTCCTTTGTAACTTTTACTTATATGAGACTTTTTGCCAAAAGAGAGCTTACATTTACATAGAACACTAGGTTTGGTATTATCTTCTACAAATAGGAAATAGCCACTAAGTAGGACAACTGTGAACAGGACTTCTGTGGGAGGAGGGCGGTATGGGGAACACTGCCTTAATTCCAAAGATTCTGTAGTGAATATGGTCAATCTCTTCCACAGTCTCTTGGATTGAAGGTACCTGTTCTCAGATCCAAAGCTAAGAAGGACTCTGAGCCATGTTCAGTTTTAGCTTAGGCCATAGGCTTATAGCCACAACCCTAGCCTTCTAGCTATAAAACTATCCTCCTAGGACTTAGACTTGGAAACCACTGAGAAATCCAGGAACAATATTTGCCAGTGAAGACAGATGAACAATTTATCAAAAATTTCCTTCTTCTACTTTCAAGAAAAAGTATGTAGTAACAAAAGGAGCAAAAACTATGTATGTATATTTAGTAAATGACTTTTAGGCCATCTTTTATAACGGATTCTGTGTGTCATGGTCTTGGCTCCATCAGTGTTGGTGAAAAGCTGTAATTTAGGCTTATCTTGCTTTAACTGTCAGAATGTTACTGATTCCATAGGATGTATAGCACCATCAATTGTTTTTTGTTTATTTGCTAATGGATAATACTTTTTGCTGTATAGATCACCTTGCCTATATTGAAATTACCAAATTGGAGAGATCTTAATTTCATCCCTCAGGTAATATATTTTCTTTATTGAAAGGAAATAAATACTTTTCTCTGGATTTCTATATTTGTGTCATCTCCTGAGTTAATATCATATCATAAGCTTAGAGAATGTACTAAAGAATTGGCTGGAAACTAATTTGACAGATTTCCATTTATACAAACAAAGAAGCTTTATTTGAGCTTAAAAGGATCAATTTCTTATCTAGTAAGGCATAGCCCATAATCAACAAAAGCAACTAATAAGTTTTCAGACATTAGAGGTAGTGTTAGAATATTGATTTTGGAGTATAAGAACTTGTGTTTGGATCCCATCTCTGATAACTGCTACTTATTTTTTACCATTCATGAATTACCTAATTCCTCTTGGCTCAGTTTCCTCATCTGTAAAATGGGAGGGTTGTGGGGGAGCTAGGTTTCTGAGTGGATAGAGAGCCAGATCTGGAGATGGGAGGCCCTGGGTTCAAATATGGCCTCAGATACTTCCTAACTGTGTGACTCTGGGAAAGTCACTTAATCCTAATTTCCTGGCCCTTACCATTATTCTGCCTTTGAACTAATATTTAGTATCAATTCTAAGACAGAAAGTAAGAATTTTTTTTTAATGAGGAGGTTCTACTAGATAGTGTCTAATACATCCCTTTTCACTCTAAAACCACAATATGAAGGCTAAACAGAATGATTAAAAGAGAAGTCCAAAAGAAAAATAAACTCACTATCCATATCACTTCTCTGGGGGAAGTAGAAACTAATATTTAAATAATTAAGTGTATAATTAAATAATAAAAATATAATACATTATTTAACTGTCATTAAAATATGTAATATGTTATTTATCTTCAAAAATATGTAATATGTTATTTATCTTCAAAAAAGGAATTTGTAAATAATCATAGCTAAATTTTAAAGTTTATAAAGCATTATACACATTATTTCATTAAGTCCTTGCAATTACACTGTGATGTAAGTGTTGAAAATGATCTACATGATCATTTTCCATGGTGGTCTGCAATCTGATTCTAGATCCCTTCAAGTTCTGTTGTGGTTGTTTGGGTTTTGAATATAACTGTTTTCAAACACCAGGAGGATGATTATCTGGAAAAAAGAATTAGTTTTATTCTGGGAAGTTTTAGAGGATGTTCAAAGGGGTAGAAATTAGAGGAAGTCAATTTAAGCTTAATATAAGGAAGAACTTTTTAAGACATAGAACTGCCCCCAAATAGTATACTCTTCCTCTTGGGTTGAGTTTAAAGGAAGGCAAGGTGGTTAGTGGAAAGAACATTGGATTTGGATTGAGTTAAAATCCCAACTCTGTACTAAGTCACAGCATGATGTTGGGTAAGTTGACTTCACTTTCTAGACCTCAGTTTTCCAATATGTAAAATGAATACTTTGATATCTAAGTATAAAAAGGAATAGTCTAAATAATCTCTAAATCTCATAATCAATAGATTAAATGACCAATTGCTGGGAATATTATATAGCAAATTTATGCACCAAGTAAGAGATTTGACCAGATGATCTCTATGATCTCTCAGTTCTGGGTCTGATTCTAGTTCCTTATTTGTTAATGAGATGACTTTATCATCCATTATGTGTTATTCTTAAGTAGGCTGGAACATAATAAAGAAGAAAAAAAAAGAAAGATAAAAACAACTAGAGTAATACCAATGAACTCTCAGACCTAATTGCTCTCTCACAGTTGATGATCTCATTAAACTCTAACTCTTCTAAATTTCCATTCTGTCATTCCATTTTTTGATTGATGCTTTGTTTCCTTTTGTTGATATTCCAGCGTAGGTCCACTGACAATCTTATATCCAAAGAGACCTATATGCATGGTTTGTATACAGCTGCCCTTAAATGATACTTTATGTTTGTTCATAGGGCAGCTATCAACACAATGGAGAAAGTTCTGAGCCAGGAGTTAGATAGACCTCTCTTCCTGAGTTCAAGTCTAACCTCAGACATTTATTCACTGGATGACCCAGGGCAAGTTATTTGACCCTATTTGCCTCAGTTTGCAAAACTGTAAAATGATCTATAGAAGGAAGTGGCAAACTATTCCAGTATCTTTGCCAAGAAAACCCCAGACAGGATCAGGAAAAGTTGGACATAATTGAAATGACAGAACAACATTTGTTGATGCTGATAAATTATAGAATTCTAGATTTGGAAGGGATCTGGTCATATTGACCTGCCTTCCACCTAATGAAGTATCTGCTCTATAATACTGTTAAAAATATGGTCATCCAACCCATAAACTGTCATTACCAGCCTAGTTCAGGCAGAAGCAGATGGAAATAAAATGCACTAAAGTTTCTGTTTTAACATTCTTAGCTACAGGGAGTTCACTGTTTTTTGCTCATAGCACATTAGTTTGCTGGACAGCTCCAATGGTGTTTTTCACTCTCTGCATTCCTTTGTAGCCAAATATACTACTCACACCCTCTGAAGTCACATGAGGTAAGTTATGTTTCTTTAGATATCTTGAAAGAGTAATCGTGAGACTTCACTGTCGCAGTACTTTTCTTTTTCTTTTTTTTTTAACTTTTAAACTTTATTTTTATTTGGTCAATTTCAAACATTATTCATTGGATACAAAAATCATTTTCTTTTCCTCCCTCCTCTCCCGCCACTTCTCCCATAGCCCTACGCCCGATTCCACTGGGTATCACATGTGTCCTTGATCCGAACCCATTTCCATGTTGTTGGTATTTGCATTAGAGTGTTCATTTGGAGTCTACATCCCCAATCGTGTATCCCCCTTGGCCCCTGTTGTCAAGCAGTTGCTTTTCCTCGGTGTTTTTATTCCCACAGATTATCTTCTGCTTGAGGATAGTGTTTTTTCTCATAGATCCCTGCAGATTGTTCAGGATCACTGCATTGCCACTAATGGAGAAGTCCATTACATTCGATTGTACCACAGTGTATCAGTCTCTGTGTACAATGTTCTCCTGGTTCTGCTTCTTTCGTTCTACATCACTTCCTGGAGGTTGTTCCAGTCCCCATGGAATTCCTCCACTTTATTATTCCTTTGAGCACAATAGTATTCCATCACCAACATATACCACAATTTGTTCAGCCATTCCCCAATTGAAGGGCATCCCCTCATTTTCCAATTTTTTGCCACCACAAAGAGCACAGCTATGAATATTCTTGTATAAGTCTTTTTTCTTATTATCTCTTTGGGGTACAAACCCAGCAGTGCTATGGCTGGATCAAAGGGCAGACAGTGCCCTTTGGGCATTGTTTCAAATTGTCCTCCAGAATGGTTGGATTAATTCACAACTCCACCAGCAATGCATTAATGTCCTGACTTTGCCACATCCCCTCCAGTATTCATTACTTTCCATTGCTGTCATGTTAGCCAATTTGCTAGGTATGAGGTAATACCTCAGAGTTGTTTTGATTTGCATCTCTCTGATTATAAGAGATCTAGAACACTTTTTATGTGCTTATTAATAGTTTTGATTTCTTTATCTGAAAACTGCCTATTCATGTCCCTTGCCCATTTTTCAATAGAAGAATGGCTAGATTTTTTGTACAACTGGTTTAGCTCTATGAATTTGAGTAATTAGACCTTTGTCAGAGGTTTTTGTTATGAAGATTGTTTCCCAATTTGCTGCTACCCTTCTGGTTTTAGTTACATTGATTTTGTATGTACAAAAACTTTTTAATTTGATGTAGTCAAAATTATTTATTTTACATTTTGTAACTCTTTCTAAGTCTTGCTTGGTTTTAAAATCTTTCCCTTCCCAAAGGTCTGAAATGTATACTATTCTGTGTTCACATAATTTACTTATTGTTTCCTTCTTTACATTCAAGTCATTTATCCATTCTGAGTTTATCTTGGTGTAGGGTGTGAGGTGTTGATCCAAACCTAATCTCTCCCACACTGTCTTCCAATTTTCCCAGCAGTTTTTATCAAATAGTGGATTTTTGTCCCCAAAGCTGGGGTCTTTGGGTTTGCCATAGACTGTCTTGCCAAGGTCACTAAACCCAAGTCTGTTCCACTGATCCTCCTTTCTGTCTCTTAGCCAGTACCAAATTATTTTGATGACCACTGCTTTGTAATATAGTTTGAGATCTGGTACTGTAAGGCCACCTTCCTTTGTATTTTTTTCATTATTTCCCTGGATATCCTTGATCTTTTGTTCTTCCAAATGAACTTTGTTATGGTTTTTTTCTAATTCAGTAAAAAAGTTTTTTGGAAGTTCAATGGGTATGGCACTAAATAGATAAGTTTGGGTAGGATGGTCATTTTTATCATATTAGCTCGTCCTACCCATGAGCAGTTAATGTTTTTCCAATTGCTCAAATCTAGTTTTAGTTGTATGGAAAGTGTTTTGTAGTTGTGTTCATATAGTTCTTGGCATATAGTTCATATAGTGTTTGTCTTGGCAGATAGATTCCTAAGTATTTCATATTGTCTAGGGTGATTTTAACTGGAATTTCTCTTTCTAATTTTTACTGCTGAGATTTGTTGGAAATATATAGAAATGCAGATGACTTATGTGGTTTTATTTTGAATCCTGCAACTTTGCTAAAGTTGATTATTTTCATTAGCTTTTTAATTGATTCTCTAGGATTCTTTAAGTAGACCATCATATCATCCGCAAAGAGTGATAGCTTGGTCTCCTCATTGCAAATTTTAATACCCTCAATTTCTTTTTCTTCTCTCATTGCTACTGCTAGTGTTTCTAGTACAATGTTGAATAATAAAGGTGATAATGAGCATCCTTGTTTCACTCCTGATCTTATTGGGAATGCATCTAGTTTATCCCCATTGCAGATGATGTTGGCTGATGGTTTTAGATAGATACTGTTAATTATTTTTAGGAAAGTGTAAAGATTAAATTTTAGGGAATATGGGGAGACTGAGGCAGGTAGAAATTAGTTTCTCTCTGCAAGAAGTATTATATTTTTTAGAGGTTTATTAAAGGTTAAAGATTAAAGAATATACAAGTAAGAAACATGTGCCTAGGCCAGAGGCCTAGACAAAATAACCTCACATCACGCAAGAGACTCGCCTGCTCCAAAACAGAAGTCCAAAAGAGCCAAGAGAGCCCCCCAAAAGCCTTTGAATCAGCTTAAATACCTTCTCGATCTCAGCCCAGGTGAGATTACAAGGCATTCTGGGGAAGTGGAGCAAAGGCTCGTGGGGATTGTAGTCCTGTATTCGAGTCTATTTTTTACAAAAGACCCTTCTATTCCTATACTTTCTAGTGTTTTCAATAGGAATGGGTGTTGTATTTTGTCAAAGGCTTTTTCTGCATCTATTGAGATAATCATATGATTTTTGTTGGTTTGTTTGTTGATATGGTCAATTATGTGGATGGTTCTCCTGATATTGAACCATCCTTGCATTCCTGGTATAAATCCCACCTGATCATAGTGAATAACCCTCATGATGATTTGCTGGAATCTTTCTGCTAGTATCCTGTTTAAGTTTTTGCATCTGTGTTCATTAAGGAGATGGGTCTGTAGTTTTCTTTCTCTGTTTTTGGCCTGCCTGTCTTTGGGATCAGTACCATACTTGTGTCGTAAAATGAATTTGGTAGAACTCCCTCTTTGCTTATTATGTCAAATAGTTTGTATAGTATTGGGATTAGCTGTATTTTGAATGTTTGATAGAATTCACTTGTGAATCCGTTGGGCCCTGGGGATTTTTTCTTGGGGAGTTCTTTGATGACCTATTCAATTTCTTTTTCTGTTATGGGATTATTTAAGAATTCTATCTCTTCTTCTGTTAATCTACGCAATGTATATTTTTGTAAATATTCATCCATATTACCTAGATTGGTATATTTATTGGCATATAATTGGGCAAAATAGTTTTTAATGATTGCCTTAATTTCCACTTCATTGGAGGGTGAGTTCTCCCTTTCCATCCCTGATGCTGGTAATTTGATTTTCTTCATTCCTCTTTTTTATTAGATTGACCAATATTTTGTCAATTTTGTTTGTTTTTTCAAAATACCAGCTACTAGTCTTATTTATTAGTTCAATAGTTCTATCACTTTCGATTTTATTAATTTCTCCCTTAATGTTTAGGATCTCTAATTTGGTTTTATTCTGGAGGGTTTTAATTTTGTTTGCTTTCAAATTTTTTGATTTACATGTCCAATTCATTGACCTCTGCCCTCCCTAATTTGTTAATATATGAACTCAAGGATATAAATTTTCCCCTGAGTACTGCTTTGGCTGAATCCCATAGAGTTTGAAAGGATGACGCATTATTGTCATTTTCTTCAATGAGATTATTAATTGTTTCTATGATTTGTTCTCTGACTAGTCGATTTTGGAGAATCATATTATTTAATTTCCTATTAATTTTTGATTTGGCTCTCCATGTACCCTTACGGATCATTATTTTTATTGCCTTAAGATCTGAAAAGGTTGCATTTAGTATTTCTGCTTTTCTGCAGTTGTATGCCATGTTTTTATGACCTAGTATATGGTCAATCTTTGTGAATGTGCCATGTGCTGCTGAAAAGAAGGTGTATTCCTTTTTGTTCCTATTTGTTTTTCTCCATATATCTACTAACTCTAATTTTTCTAAGATTTCATTCACCTCTTTTACCTCTTTCTTATTTATTTTTTTATTTGATTTATCTAAATTTGATAGAGGTAGGCTCAGTCTCCCACTAGTATAGTTTTACTACCTATTTCCTCCTTCAATTCTACTAGTTTCTCCACTTGAAATTTGGGTGCTATACCATTTGGTGCATACATGTTGATTAGTGATATTTCCCCATTATCTATACTCTCTTTTATCAGGATGTATTTACCTTCCCTATCCTTTTTAATCAGGTCTATTTTTACTTTGGCTTTGTCAGATATCATGATGGCAACTCCTGCCTTCTTTCTGTCAGTTGAGGCCCAATAGGTCTTGCTCCACCCTTTAATTCTGAGCTTGTGAGTATCTACTCACCTCATGTGTGTTTCTTGTAGACAACATATGGTAGGATTCTGGATTCTAATCCACTCTCCTATTCATCTACATTTTATGGGTGAGTTCATCCCATTCACATTCAAAGTTATGATTGTCACTTTTGAATTCCCTAGCATTTTGATATCCTCTCCTAGTTCTGACCTTTCTTCTTTTGCTATATCCTTTTAAACCAGTGGTTTACTTTTAGTCAATCTCCCTATTCCCCTCCCTTGATATGCTTCCCTTTCTGGCCCCTCCCTTTTTGTTCCCTTCTTGGTTCTTTTAGGGTCTGTTAAGTTCTCTTCCCCCTCTCCTCTCCTCCCTTTTTTTTGAACTCCCTTCGCCTACCCCCCTTAGTTTCCCCTTCTTCCTTACTCTGTAGGATAAGATGGACTTCAAGATCCCAATGGATCTAGATGTTCTTCCCTCTCAGAATTGATTTCACTGAGAGTAATATTTGAGTATTACCTATTAGCACTCTCTTCATCTCTCTCTTATAAGAGTATTCTTTCCCTCCCCTTCCTGTGTGTATTTTTTGTGACAAAGATTATTCTATTTATTTTATTTCTTCAAGTATCTCTTAGTACCATCATTGATTCCCCCACCCCCTTTTTTGCATATTGTTTTATAGCCTTTAATGGCCCAAGTTTTTCCTATGAATGATTATTGTACTTACTATAATAAAGAAAACATTTTTAGAGTTACAAATAACATTTTCCCCATATAATAATATATATAATTTGATCTAATTGTAGCCCTTAAAGAAGAGAGTTTGAATAAAAAAAAAACCCTTTTCTCCTTTTCCCTCTCTTTCATATTTACCTTTTCATGTTTCTCTTCATCTTTGTGTTTGGACATCAAACTTTCCACTTAGTTCTGGTCTTTTCCTTACAAATACTTGGAAATCTTTTATTTTGTTGAATGCCAATACTTTCCCCTGGAAGTATATAGTCAGTTTTGTTGGATAGGTGATTCTTGGTTGAAGACCCAAGTCTCTTGCCTTTCTGAATATCGTGTTCCAGGCCTTGTGGTCCTTTAGTATGGAAACTGCCAGGTCTTGTGTGATTCTGATTGGTGCTCCTTTGTATCTGAATTGTTTCTTTTTGGCTTCTTGTAGGATTTTCTCCTTAGCTTGAAAGTTCTGGAATTTGACAATTACATTTCTAGGAGTTGTTTTTTGGGTTTAATGTAGAGGGTGTTCTATGAACTCTTTCAATGTCTATTTTGTCCCCTTGTTCAAGAACTTCAGGGCAGTTTTCTTGGATGATCTCTTGTAGTATGGTGTCAAGGTTTGTTTATTTCTGATTTTTCAGGTAGACCAGTGATTCTCAAATTGTTTCTCCTTCCTCTGTTTTCCTGATCTGTCACCTTGTCAGTGAGATATTTTATACTTTCTTCTATTTTGTCAGTCTTTTGATTTTGCTTCATTAATTCTTGTTATTTTGCAAGATCATTGGTTTCCAGTTGCTCAGTTCTGGTCCTTAAGGCCTGGTTTTCTGCTTTAACCTTTTGGTATTCAGCTATGATTTCTTCATTATTTTTAACCATTTCCCACTTCTCTTTCCAGAAGGTTTCCATCTTTTTGATAAGCTCCAATTGAGATTCTTCCAGGGCTTGTGGACAATTTCCATTTTTTTTTAGGTTTTTGCCTTTGTTTGAACTTCATCCAGTATTTCCTTTGTAGCTGGGTTTTTCCCTCCCTAAAAATTCTCAAGGGTCACAGCCTTCTGTTTGTTTGTTTTTTTGTTGGGGGGAGGGGGAGGATTTTGAGGCTCCTGTGCACAACTAGCCATTTTCCTGGATGTTTTCCCTTCCCTGTTTAGTTAGAAATCTGAGTCAGCTGGGCAAGTTCTCTGTGTATGGAGTTAAGGAGCAAGGATTTTGCCTGAGGCAAGCTCTCGAATCTCCACAGTCCTGTGCAGCTCTTCTCAAGGCTACCTTCCCAGGGGCACTCAAGGTCTGTGCTCTCCTGCCCGCCTGGGTTTCCAGTCTAGCTTCTTTCAGGGGTAGTTCTCCGATGGTCCTTGTCACCTCCCAAGGACCTGGAAGTGCCCCTTGCTCACTCTAGAAGTACTCCTCACTCTCTCCCTGGTTCTGGCAGGTGCACTGGCTCTGGGAACCTAAGGTCTGTGCTCTCTATTGCACTGGAGCTTCCCGCCTAGCTGCTTTCAGGGGTGTGTCCCCTGTGGTCCTAGTTAGCTCCCAAGGACCCTGAGGTGCCCCTTGCTCACTCCAGAGGTGCCCCTTGCTCGCTCATCTTGGCGTGCACTGACTCTGGCTCTGGCTCTGTAGGTGGGGTTGGGGGAGGGTGGATCTGCTCACATTTGGTGTAAGCCCTTTGACCCTCTTATACACTGGAAAAGCCCCAATCCCATGCACCTTCAATGCTGTGCCTTACTGTACTCCTCTGCTCCTCTGCAAATGATTCTTAACGTCTTTTGGGGTAGTCCTTGTCGGTGTGTGATGGGGAGAGGAAGTGACCCATGTTTAGACTGCTACCATGCTTACCCAGAAGTCTTCTCTCATGTCCTACTTTTCTTGATAGTATAGAAATACAATCACTATTCAACAGACAAGAGAAGGCTTTGATAACATCCTTGAATGCCTGGATACCTTCCAGGACTGATTACCACAAGGGGCATACCATTTCATTTTTAGATAGCTCTGATTTTTAGGAAGTTAGCTAATTCAGCCTTTTCAAATTTATAAGGCTTTAACTAGACCTGTGCTTTGTTTTCTCCTCTGAAAAAGAAGGGAAGTTGGATTAGATAAACTCTAAGGTTCCTTCTACCACCAAATCTATGAAACTATATACTTGGCAGAAGACAGAATAAAATGTCAGTAACAAAAGATTGTTGTTAAGGAAGGGACAAGTTATTATTCCTTTTCAGTACTGTCTACCTAGCTCAGCACTAAAGTTTACATAGGACAAGAGGGGCCATAATTGGGTAGGGTAATGGGGGTTAAAGTAATCTTCCCTATAACAGCTTCAAGAAGTACAGGATCTTCAAATTCCAGTGTCTTTTACAAGCTTTGTCTGATTGGTCAACTGGGTGGGATGGCTTATAGTCTAGATCAGTGATGGTGAACCTCTTAGAGAGTGCCCAAACTCCATCCTCATGCCATATGTGAGCCCCATGCTTTACCCCAGATAGGGCAGGGAGGAAGCATTCACACTGGGCTGCTGGGCAGAGGAACAGTTGATGTGAGAAATGTCTTCAGGCATACATGGAGAGGGTAAAGGGAACATCCCTCTCTGGAATGTGTGCCATAGGTTCACCAACACAGCCCTAGATTATTCACAAAAAAAACAAACAAACCCTATATCCCTTGTCAGAGAGAGTGACTCATTGGAGTACAGATGTTAAGAAGCAGGATGTAGTAGATGGCCCAGAAGAGGTGAATAATTAAAGTCTCATGAATAGTAGCATGATGATATTGGGAAATCTATAGCATTTGGAGGTGTGAGTTGCTTTGATCTCACAGGTTCCTGGTGTCATTTCCCCTGCACACATTAATCATGCATTCTCTAGGCATGTGTGACCTTCCTGCCTTTTTCCTGCTTATGTGGATAACAACACACCCATTAAATGAATAGGAGAGTGGATTAGAATCCAGAATCCTACCATATGTTGTCTACAAGAAACACACATGAGGTGAGTAGATACTCACAAGCTCAGAATTAAAGGGTAGAGCAAGACCTATTGGGCCTCAACTGACAGAAAGAAGGCAGGAGTTGCCATCATGATATCTGACAAAGCCAAAGTAAAAATAGACCTGATTAAAAGGGATAGGGAAGGTAAATACATCCTGATAAAAGAGAGTATAGATAATGGGGAAATATCACTAATCAACATGTATGCACCAAATGGTATAGCACCCAAATTTCAAGTGGAGAAACTAGTAGAATTGAAGGAGGAAATAGGTTGTAAAACTATACTAGTGGGAGACTGAGCCTACCTCTATCAAATTTAGATAAATCAAATAAAAAAATAAATAAGAAAGAGGTAAAAGAGGTGAATGAAATCTTAGAAAAATTAGAGTTAGTAGATATATGGAGAAAAACAAATAGGGATAAAAAGGAATACACCTTCTTTTCAGTAGCACATGGCACATTCACAAAGATGTCCTCCCACTGGTGGTATGGTATCTTAGAGGTATAACCTATATGTATATTGGTGGAACTTCTTGTCAATCAGTCAGAAATAGCTTTAAAACAAAATGAAATAAAAAACCAATGTGTCTTCTGGTTCACTGGTAGGGGGAACATTACCCATATGGCTTTGAGTATATGCTGACAGAGTACCTTAAACTCAGAGCAGCCAATATCTGAGTTAGGGCTTAGAAATTATACTGATAGGGAAATTTAGGGTAAAGTGGTCCTCTAAGGTATGTATAAATTTGTTGCTTTTCAAATTGAAAAAACCATGCCCACAGATCAGCAATGTTTAGAGAAGACAGATAGATATAATTCAAGTTCAGTACACACCCTTACTATTGTCAGAAGAGAACAAAGTGGTATCCTTGTGGTCCTTCTGCTCCATTCCAATCAAGGATCCATCTCCTTCAGAGGCAGGTGGGCAAAAATCCAAAGAAATCTATTCATGCCTCTCCCCATGCATAGAAATTAGACAATCCATTTAGATATGTCCAGAATAATCTTTTATTATTAAAAACCTTATCTTTTGTCTTAATATCAATTCTAAGACAGAAGAGTAGCATAGGGTAGGCATTTGGGGTTAAGTGAATTGCTGTGTCACACAGCTAGGAATTATCTATTAGGCAGCCCTTAGCATAATCTTTTAAAAAGAGAAATAAAACAAAACTGAGAACTGTATAAAATAAAAAAAAATTAAAATGACAAATAAAATGGGGAGGGGGACAACAAGAGTACTAAAATGTTTGAAAATTGTTAATTCTCCTTTTAAATTGTGAATTTTCCCAAATTAAAAAAAAATTTTTTTCTGACCCAAGGCCTCCCCCTTGCTGGGAGGTTTCCCCCCATTGTTTTCAGAACTGTGTTTTTGTTTTCTGTATCTTTTACCTGCCCTGGATTATCTAAATCTCCAGGTTCTAAATTTATAGGTCATTTTTTTTTTACTAGTGGATTTAAAAAACTTTTCCTGTATGTTTCTGTGAGACCTGAATTCCTCTAACAGCATACCTGCCATTTCCCCACAATTCCCCAATTTACTCACAAGTAGGTTAAGAAATCTCTTTATAATCTTGTTTGTACTTAAAGTTTGCTTAGTAAACTATTTTGTTAGTAGCACAGAGGTATCTTTAAGCTCTATACAAGTTTAATTTTACTAAATCATAAAATAATGGAGGCTACATAAATGAGGCTATACTGTACAACACAGCAGAGTAAGGATTCTGATGAACTTTCTTTTTACAGACTATGGGTTTTTTTTTGTCAGTAAAAGCAAATGATTATCAAAATTTAGAAATAAATCTCAAGCATTCCTTCCCTTTCTCTACAGCAGATGGTGCTAGGAGTATGAGCAGAGATGGGTCAAAGCATAATGTTCATTAATACCTCACTTAATCAGGGTAGACTGAACCATCTAATAGGCAGAATTCTGTTTACTTTTTGTCCATTTACACAGTGTACAGCCCAGGTTATCTTTTTTTTTATGATGTAAAAACCCATGATATTGATCCATAATTTATTTAAGGTGTGTAGGTCATAACGTCGTATTGATTTTTCCTTTGAAGTTGATAATTTCTGTTCATGATTCCCCCCATTTCTACTGCTACTGCCCTAGGCCTTCAACAACTCTTCTTGGACCAGTTTGACTGGGACCTTGTCTTATCCTGTGGTGTCTATTCCCCACAAAGTAAAGCAAAGCACAGGGCTAATAGAAGCTACAGGAGGCACTCAATAAATCCTATAAACCCTTATTGATTAGGATCCTGTTTTAGAAGTAGGAAATTTAAAATAAAGAAGCTAAAGTTGGTTCTGAAAAAGGGGAGTAAATGGACTGTGTATAACAGACATTCAGTTTCATATACTATTCTTTTTTTTGTTCTTTGCATATTGAAATGGCTGTTTTAAAATGATTACAAAGTGTGTAATAATTTTTAAAACAAAAATAATAGAGCAACTAAAAATAGTTAGGTTTGATGAGACAATACTAAAAGAACAACTCTGAAGTTACTCTTGTCTCTTTTTATAGAATAAATCTAGATGGAAAATTGCTTCTTTTATTCCTTTCCTAACAGAATTACAAAGAGACAGTGTTAGTGTAGTGAATAGAGAGTTGGCCTTAGAGACAAGAAGATGTGTTCAAGTCCGGCCTTTGAAGCATGTTGGCTGTTTGATCCAGGGCAAGTCACTTAACCTCACAGGTTTTTCAGGCTACTTTTCTAAGACTATTGCAGAGAACATGCTGAACCAAGAAAGTTTCCTCACCTGAGAAGATCTTGTACCTATGAAATCACAGTCCTTCCCTCAATGGTAAACCTTTTCAGAGTTCAAGTGCCCAGAAGGCAAATGCAAGCTGTCTTGGAGCCCCAGATTACAGGAGAGAGTTGAGGAAGAAAGTGCTTGCTTTGGTCAGCTGGACAGAGGGGTGGGACATGTAAAAAATGTCCTTGGGAGCTGGGAAGAAGAGGAACTGAGCAGCTCCCTGAGTACTGGCTCTGCACCAGTGCCATGTCTTCTCCAACACTGTTAAGGTTACCAAAACTACAGTTTTTCTAGACTGAAGACACAGCACAAAGTGCAAAAGTTCTTGGAAAATCTAATAAGCTGACAAACAGTTTTTCTGCATTTGTCATATCTGTGGATTTTCCACTCACTCTATGACCTCAGGTAGCAATAGTTTATGTACATAGAATACTTCAAAGAGGCTTCTGAGACGTAATGTTTTGAGTTAAGGTTCCAGGCAAGCCATTTTTGAGGGCAAGTCTTGGGTTTTCTTGGGCTACTTTGGCTCTTCCTACTTTGGGGTTCATGAATATAGTCTGAGGGCTCTAGTTGCCTGAATGCTGCTTATCTGGTACCAACCTATAAATCAGCAAGGGTTTGTTGAGCATTTAGGCTGGTAAGGTCTGTGCTATGTTCTGGGGATACAAAGCAAAGTGAAATGGTACATACCCCCAAAGAGCTTACATTCCATTTGCATGATGAATATTTTCAAAACATTTAGTGGAATTTTATTTTCCTGTTTGTAGCTTCCATTGTGTATGGCCAGCTTTGCCAGAGTTGCTTTAGAGAATAAATCCTTTACCTGTCTTAAACAATATATTGTATAAATGTTAGATACCTCTCAACTAAAGTGGACAAACTGCTGGTATCCCACCCTTCTCACTTTCATTCTGCTTTTAACTGGGATGCTCTTTCAAAAGTCCTTTAATGGTTTATTTACTAATGAGCATTTAACTTCTAATTAGGGGCTCTTAGCACCTTAAAAGATTGCTACCCTTCTGGTCTTTATTCTTGTTTAATCTCTTTCAAAGGTTTGAAGAACACTGGCTGTATCTACATCTCCCAAACTCTGAATGTTTACTTTTGGACTGTCACTTAGAGTAAGAATACAGAAAACCCTTCAAATATCCACAGTCATAGAACTTAAATGTTTACCAAACATAGCTTAAATCTATTCCCCTCTCCCCTGAAGGTAGATTTACTCTTCAGGAAAACAACTAGTAAATCTGACCAGTTTCAAGAATCAACCTGATGAGATTATAAAACTTGTGTAAAGATTAAAATTAATATATAATAACTCAATATTATATTTTATAATGTTTTATTAATAACTAGAGCCAAAGAACTGCCTGACTTCAGCCTGGTCATAGGTCAAAAAAAGAGCATGGGAGGAGCATAATCCACTTAAATACCAATAACATGATCTTGCCAATGTGGAGATGCAGGAGACATTATAGGGAATTTTGGGAAATACTAAAGACTTCTGGGGAATGAAGTCAAAGGTTCAAAATCTCCATTTATACATATCCCCCTGTGATCCTTTTAGGGAAACCAATTTCCCTAAAAGGATAATTAAAACATAATCAACTTAAAAATGGCAATAATTTGTGGATAAAAGGAGGGGAAAAGAACAAAACCAATGATCACTAGGTTGACAAAAAGTGAATTTGGGGGCAGTCCCCTTTGGCATAAGAGTATATATTCAAAATAAAGGCATTTTAACTCCCCATAGTTCAATTCACATCCCAAAGTACACTCTGGATCTTCTGGTGCAGCATGTGGTCTCTGCAAGCATCTATCTTCATGGCACATTCTGGATTCTGGGAGGTAGCAAGTTTCTTATCCTAAAATTGCTCAAATTTAAATCAAAGTTCACAACAATAACTTAGCCCCTCTGTGGTGAATTATAATAACAAACACAGGGATCACTCAGGGATGCATGGCTGAGTTATGAGGTATATGAATCAATTTGCAAAAGAAAATCAAAAACATGAAAAAATCCAAATAAAAGAGAAAAATAACTTGTGGATGAAATACAAAATGTTAAAGTCTGATGTCTAAAAAAATCTAAGTAAAGGAAAAATAAATCTATAACAGGTCTTTGAATCAGAGACCAATTAAAATGATTTAAGAAATTATGCACCATCCAATCAGTAGCTAGGACTACAGAAAGTTTGCCACACCATGAAAGACAGAAAAGGGACTAGATTTCAGCAGCAAATGGGAGCCAGGATGGCAGCGAAAGGGAGGTGCTTGATAGAATGTGGCTCAGAGGAAGTCCAGCCTCTGACATATGTTAAAACAGCTGCAACCTCGAACCCCAAACAAGTTCAAGTCCTCTGGTCTTGGCTCAAAATTACATCAATCCCACTGGGATTGGTCTCTTTGACTTTGTGCTCCATTGGCACAATGCAGGTGCTTTGTGCTTCTTTAGCACTGTACAGTGGCTCTTTTGTATATTCCCTTCTTCTGGAATCAGACAGAGTCATGAAGAAAAGTCTCATAATTTTTAAATAATCAGTGGTATAATTTTTATAGTCTAAAGCTTTTGGGTATGAATTAATATTAGAACAAATGTATTTTAAACTTATATTACTGCAAAATCAAAAAAGTTAAAGAAAAATCTTCTCAATACTGTTGACATGCTTCAAATACAAAAAGGAGAGAAAAAATAAAACTCAGATGCACATGTAAGGGAAATCAATGATAAAAAAAAGTTTTAAAAATCAAAAATATAGGGGGCAGCAAGGTAGTTCAGTGCATTGACAGCCAGGCCTAGAGGCAGGAGGTCCTAGGTTCAAATCTGGCCTCAGATACTTTCCAGTTGTGTAGCCCTGGGCAAGTCACTTAACCCCCATTGCCTAGCCCTTACTACTCTTCTCTGTCTTGGAACCAATACACGATATTAATTCCAAGATGGAAGGTATGGGTTTAAAATATATATGTATGTATATATACATATATAATTATATATCTTATAATCAGTGATACACTGTGTCAGCCATGTATGAGCACAAATGATTTTCAGAATAAAACAGTAACACAGTAAATAAGTAAATAAGTACCAAAGTCCCCAAAAGTGCAGTTAATTACAATAGCAAACAAACCCACTATCATATTTCACATAAGTTGCTGTATGACATAAAAGCCCTATGAACTAATTGATCTTTGTCACAATTTTTACGGATGTAGCAAATCTTTCAACCTTAGCAAATATATTTTTAAACAAATAAAACTTATTTGGGTCTAGAACATTCCTAAGGAATCTAGATTGTTCTGGTGGAAGTAAATTAAACTGAAAAGTTAAATCATTATGCATGTACAGAAGCTCTTTTTGACTTCTTGCTTTATAAGAACTTTTTACCTTTAATACAACATTCTTTATAATATATATAGGTATAAAAAGTCCATTCAGAAACCACTAGTTATCTAAAATTATTTCTGAAGACCCCTTAAAATTACAATTTAAATTATTAGCTCATTAAATTCTCCAAGTGTTGTATATAGCTTTTGATGAAGTCCGTCCCTCATCATCTATGTGACAAATCACAAAGGCAACATGTGATCTTCGATGGATCTAATGATAAGGGTTTGGGCAAGATGTTCATAGGCTTATACAATATTTTGTTCTTCAGCAAAGGTGAAGGTACAAATTAAAGATCAATACAGGCAAAACATAGTAGCTTAAAATGATTCAGTATTACAGAAAGGTATCTACTAGATTAATATAGATAAACTTAAAAAAAATTAAACCTTAAAGCAATCAGTAAATACAATAATATAAGCAAAATAAGGAGGTGCAGGCAGGCAGTGCAGTCAAAATCCTTTTTTACCAATCCCAATAGATGTGTTCTATATTATAGAAGGAGAATAAACTCAAAATAGTTAACAATAAACTTCCAGATCTCTTTTAAAGTTTCCTTCTCCTCCCCCAGTATTTATCACCCATTTGTATCTCTTTTGTCAGCGCTCTGAAGTTTCTAATAGAAGCACTGGGCAGAATCTCCACTCTGCATATTAAGAGTATTTAAGACTTTTAGAACTTTGTCAAAATATTTCAGTTTAGTTTGTAGTTTAAGTAGTATAGTTCGATGCATTTTCTTGAGGGGAAGTAAGCAGAATGAGAAATAGCCAATGAAAATACAAGCTGCTAGTAAGAGATTCAAGCAGAGCTAATATGTGTTTGCTAGCTCAAGCAATTCAAACTGTTCTTTGAGAGTTTGAAGAATGGTTTTGAATAGCAAGGAGGCTTGGAAAAGTAGTGCTCTTTTACCTCCTCCCTAGGGGCAAATCTTTGAGAGAAAACAATAGTGTATTTGCATATGATAGGAAAAAGTACTGCTCCTTGGTGTTTTGGGTCAGGAAAAAGAAGGAAAAAAACCAAGCTTATTTCCCTAAACTGACTAACACCCTTCTAAACTAGGATTCCAGGATCAGTTTTTAAAAAATCTGCTTGAAAATTAAAAGGTGTAGGGTTCTTTTCTCCATGCTGAAAAATGGCTATGGCAGGCTAGAAACACACATATGGAGTATGGAAAGGGTTTGGGGCAGAAAGATTTTTATACGTTACCCTCTATGGGAAAAAAATGGCTGGGATTGGCAGGCTCTTGTGGCAGGTCTGGTCTCCTCAAGAGGAGGCTTGAAGCTGGGTGGAGAGCAGTGAGGAATGCTGGCTCGAGCAGATGGAGGGGAGAAACAGCAGACAGCTGCAGGTGGCAGGGTGGGGCAACAGCACAGGCACACCCTGCCATTGGACCCTCGTGGTGGGCAGTGACCAGGCAAACTTACTATCTTTACTGTAAGGCTATCTGCTAAAATTTTTTTGAGAATTCATAATTGCTTTGTGGTAAGCCAAAATGTAAAGATTAAAATTAATATACAATAACTCAATATTATATTTTATAAAGTTTTATTAATAATAACTAAAGCAAAAGAACTGCCTGACTTCATCCTGGTCTCAAGTCAAAAAAAGCATGGGAAGAGCATAATCCGCTTAAATACCAATAACAGATCTCACCAATGTGGAGACACAGGAGAGATTATAGGGAATTTTGGGAAATACTAAGGACTTCTGGGGAATGAAGTCAAAGGTTCAAAATCTCCATTTATACACTTGGATTTGTTTTGGGAAAGAGGATGTTCATAGAGCCTCTTGCTGAGAAGACAATAAAATTTCTATGACTGATCCCCACTGAGTTGGCTGCTTCAGAGATGACAGGTGACTAAGGGTGAGGTGTGAGATAATTTTTGAAGGAATCTTTCTCATTGTAAGAATGAGCTGTAAAAATGGCTCTACCCCTTGGAGACTCTTTTGGAGCTTTTTCTTCTGTGGATTTCTAGACGTTAATGCCACAAGACAAGCAGGGGTTTTCTGTCCTGTCACTTCCAAAGAAAATGGTATCTTACTGAAGAAGAATATGGAAATGTTGAGTAGCCTCTGATTACTTAAGCAAGGCTGAGGTTGGAGTAAGCGTCTTAGACTTTGAGTTCCTGGGTATCTTTCTCTGATTTTCTAGGTGATATAGTGAATAAAGCAGTGGACTTGGAGGCAGGGAGACCAAAATTACATTGTCTTAGACCAGCATTGGGGAACCCTTTAGAGATCATGTGTCCACTTCAAGCTGCCTGTGAGCCCCCGAAGTACAGGGAAGGGAGAAAGTGCTCCCACTGGGCTGCTGGGGGTGAGGGTGGGGGAGCAGGCATGTGAACATTGTCCCCAGGCAGGGTGGAGAGAGGGAACAGAGCACCTCCCTCTGGCACACAGGGGCATGTGTGCCACATATTTGCCAACATGGTCTTAGACCCTTACTTGTGACCCTGGAAAAGTCACTTAACTTCTAAGATTCAGTTTCCTCATCTGTAAAATGGGAACAATAATCCTCCAAGACTTATTGTGAGTATCAAATGAAAGTGCTTTTGAAACTTTAAAGCTCTATATATTTGTTAACTGTTATTCTATCACTTTTTCTAAGTCAACGACTAGCAATTGAAAATGGATGTTTTTAGTACTGGGTTCTAGCTAGTAATATTTCCTATCTCATTAGACTGTGAGCTCCTTGATAGTATAAACACTATCTTTTGCCTTTCTTTTTGCCCCTAGTATACTTAATATACACAATGTCTGACACATAGAAGGTACTTAATAAATGCTTCCCAATTGACTGATGATTATATCTTAGGAAATCCCATCATTGAGAGTCCCTGAGTTCAAGAATTTGGAACTAGTTGTTGTTTCAGTTGTTTTGGTGATGTAACCCCATTCGGATTTTTCATGGCAAAGATACTGGAGTGGTTTGCCATTTCCTTCTCTAGCTCATTTTACAAATGAGGAAACAGACAAACAGGGTTAAAGGACTTACAATTCACATAGCTAGTAAGTGTCTGAGGAGAGATTTGAACTCAGGAAGGTGAGCCTTCCTAGCTCCAGATCTAGCATTCTATTCATTGCGCCACCTAGCTATATTCCTGTAACTAGCTACCAAGAGATAGATTTTCATTTCAGTGTGCTTCTAAGAGAAGACCACTAAGGGTATCACTCAATACATGTAAACCTGAGGCCATGAGATGATTAACCAAGAGATTTCAATCTTCTCAATCCTCCAAGAAAATTTCGCACCTGAGCCCAGAAAGTATAGGCCTGAGGTGAATGGGAAATATTTGTTTCAGTATTCCTGCAAAGGATCTTTACCTTCTATGACAATATAATGGTAATATATGGACTAACTGAGTGTTTTGTTTCCTATTTGCGTTCATGCACGCCTGAGTCCTTTGCACTTCATGTTGGTTCTGGGTTAGGGAAAAGAAAAAGTGGATTCATAAACATACCCATATTGCATACCAAATACTTTTTCAGGGAAAGGGATTTATTCCCTATTTATGGAGAAACTATAGTAGGTACAAGTTACCTCTAAGCTTCATTTTGGAGTTTTCCTCTAGGAATGAGGCATCAATGAGCTAGAGAGATTCCCTCTCACCCCTTTTAGGGACAGGTCCCCATGATCAAATTGGATTTGGGTAAACCCAGAATCTTTGGTGGTGGTAGCATGAGGGCGGGGAAACCTAGGTCAGGGGTTGTACTATATCAGTAGAATGTAAGTTCCTTGAACATGTTCAGCTTCCATCACAGCCTGATGACACACTAGAGCCATGGTGGTGAACCTATGGTATACATGCCACAGAGGGCACATAGAGCCCCTCTCTGTGGGCACCACACTGTAGCCCACCAGAGTTCATTATTAGAAAGCCAGAGGAACTCAGGGCTGAGCTACTCCCCTCCTCTTCTCCACCTGCCTGAGGACCCCTGTCTCTCTGCCTAGCAGCCTAATGGGAGTGCTTCCTCCCTCCCCTGTCTGGGGTAAGGTGAGCAGCTTACATACCTATGAGGGTTTGGTGCCAGTGGAAGCCTGTTGAGTCTATGGTGAAGGTGATTCCCATGGTGAGGTTGGAGAGGAGCTAGGTTTGAGGGAAGCATAGCTCACAGTGTGGCATATAGCCAGAGGGGAGCAGAGTGCTCGGGCCATTCCCCTTCCATTCTCCATACTCCTGAGTCACCTGACCCTCTGCCCAGCAGCCCATTGGGAGTGCTTGCTCACTCTGCTGTCTGGGGAAAGGGAGGGGGGCACTTGGTATTTGGGGAAGTAGGGAATGGCACTCAATCTCTAAAAGGTTGCCATCACTGCACTAGAGGAAGTGAGGATCTCCTGAAAGTGATATTCTAGATCCTATAATAATCACAGCACCACCATTCTCAGAGGGCCTAGCAGAGTAGGTACTTAGGGCTGTGTCTGTTTATCCACAGGATCCTCCTGAACCTTTCCCAATAGAAGAGGGTCATGGGAGGTGAAGATATGAATCTGAGGAAGAGCTGGCACCCACAAACCTCCCAAAATGTGGAGAAAAAGTATGGAAGGCTGAGCTGATGTGGAATGGAAAAAGATTGAGGAGCTGCAGTGGGAGCTTCAGGAAGAGAGGGCAAGGGAGGAGATGCAATGCTATGCACAGGATGTGAGAGCTGTCAAAAAAAAAAAAAGAAAAAAGAAAATGAAAACTGGAATGGATGTACCGGGGGCTAGTACCATGATGAGTACCTGATGGGACATCCCATTGACACATATGTTTTTGAAAACATAGAGGACAAAGAATCCTGTTCATTAGAGATAGGACTTTCCCCAGGCTCCATCTTTGCCCCTTTGGGTGCCAATTCTCTGCTTGACATGGCCAGAACAATCTGGGAGGACCCTCTTTTCATCATTCCAAAGAAGGAGGAAAAAAGATATATCTTTAATTATCCTGTGAAAATGAAGAAAACCAAAGAATTGCTGCAAATTCACCTAGAAAAGGAGAAGGAAAAGAAAAAGAAGCACGAGAAGCACCAGAATCAAAGCACCAATGACCATTCCACGAGTGAGGAAGAGAGGAGCCACTAAAGGCCCCAAAAGAGGGTGGTAAATCCTTCTGCTTTGCCCAAATTCCAGCTTATGGCTTACAGATTAAGAAAATTCTACTACAATCTTTGGCTATTAATGTTGGGCAAGTAGATAGGGTCAAGAATCATTCTAGGTAATGGGGTACCCCCCATTACCCCCCCCAAACATCCTAGCAGGAAGAGCTCATGTGATGCTAACCTGAGCAAGGTTTCCTAAACATAATAGCACAATTCTGTAGTAAACAGAAAAGAAAGATGCTGAATTAAGAGCCCTTCCCCCCTTCAAAAGGAAGGGTATCAAAGGTGACATGCTCCAATTTATACCAGAAAAGTCTTAGCAGAGAAACTAGAGCAGAAATGGAAAGAAATGATGGAGAATGCCAAGTAGCAGGAGGAAGAGAGGCTGAACACCCCCCCCCAAGAGGTGTGAAAAGGAAGATGAAAGAGAACAGAAAGTAACAGCAATATTTTATGATGATCATCTGTGAAAACCTGGCTATTCTCAGCAATGTAGTGATCTGGGACAAACCTTAAAGACTTATGGCAGGGAATGGTATCCCCCTTCAGAGAAAGAACTGTTGGAAAGAACAGATGGATGTGGATCAAAGCACACTATCTTTCACATCAATGTATTTATTATTTTAGGTTGGAGTTTAGGTTATATATGACTATGGTATTACAATGATGACTAATATGGAAGTGTTTTACATGATAATGAAAAGAAAAGAAAGGAAAGGGAACTGTACTCTCAGGATGGGAAATCCATTCACCAGTTGAAGTTAGAAAGTATGTCTGTCCCCTTCTTAGAAAATAGGGTCAAGGAGGCAGCTGAGTAGCTCAGTGAATTGAGAACCGGGTCTAGAAATGGGAGATCCTAGGTTCAAATCTGGCTTCAGACACTTCCTAGCTGTACAACCTTGGGAAGTCATTTTACCTCCATTGCCTAACTGTTACCACTTTTCTACCTTGGAACCAATACATAGTATTGATTCTAAGGCAGAAGGTAAGGGTTTAAAAAAGAAGATGATAGGGTCAAGCACAACAGAACTTCAGCTGCTCTGGAAAAGAATTTAAAAAAGCTCACATGTTTCTTATGCTGATTATTCTGAGTTTTCTAGGGAAGTTGCTGACTCCTTAAAGAAACTTCCAAGGATGTCAGATGGCCATTGCTCAAAGTGATTTTTATTCTTGCCATAACTGAGAAGAGCTAACACTCTTCACAGAGCAGGGGAAGAGGCCCTCTTGTGTACAGTATCAGTCAATTCCTTGATGACCTCCTCTGGAGTGTAGTACAGTATCGGGGTTTTGCATTTTTCTTAAGAGGTGTCCATATTTGTTTCAGTGCTTTTAGAGATTCCTACTACCTTGTATAGCTCTTTATGGTCCTGACACCCTGAGCCCTTTCCACCAGATTCGTTCCCTTTCCATACAGACTAAAATTTTAAAAACTCTTTAAAAATCACTCATAGAGTAACAAATCAAAAGATGGAATCAGTGTTCCTAGCTTCTGTTACAAAATGTCTTGAAAGTTAATTTGAGACAGACCAGTGCCAACTTGGAAAGAACCATGAAAAGTAAAAGGGAATTGAGAGAGGGAGTCCAGAGATTTGGAAAAAAAAATCACACTAAAAAGTGCCAAAATGATCCATTAAATGAAACTATAGAAGCATAGTGAATCTATGTACAAATGTATATAATTTAAAATATTTCTTAAAGTTATTTTTGTCTAAATAGCCTATGATATATTTGATATATTATTACCCTACTGAACTATAAATACCAAATAATTTTGTCACATAAGACAGCTTGTTGGGGGTGGGGCAAGGGAGCAGCCCCCTTCAGCACCCATGCCATAGGTTCACCAACCTGGACTTAACCCCTTCCTACTATGCCTCTGGATGTGAAGTTAATGACTCCAGAGATACAGCCAAATTCCTAAGATGCCTCCTGAATATTAAAATAAATAAAATAGAAACTTTTTTAAAAAAATGAATGTAAGTTCAACAAGTTGAGGTCAGAGACTTTTTGTTTTTGTGTCTCCAGAGTCTAGCATAGTGCCTTGTACATAATAAAAATTTGTTAAGGAATGAATAATATAGAGCTGGCAGAAACCACAAAAATCATTTAGTTCAACCCTCTCATTTTCAGCCAAGAAAACTAAGTCACAAGGAGTTTAAATGCCTTCTAGGTCACATTGAGAGTAGGTAGAAGAGCTGGTATTTGAACCTAGTTCTGCCCTGAGGAAGGAGCATAGGTCAGCTGCTTCTCCTTGGTTTTAGGATAAATTCTAATGATTCCCAGGAGATTTGTTCTCCCCTGGGGTGCCAATGAAAACTCTACCATTCCAACCAGAAACTCAATAAAAATATCCTTAGGAAACTTGGTCCCTAAGGGGCTCATATGCAAATAAAATTACAGGAATTGCTCCATACCTGAATATGCAAATTAATTCAACTAATGGCCTTGGGTTAAATGTATATGCATATATCAATATTTATATGGAATTAATTATATTGAATTTTGCTGTACAGAAATTTGCTATTGCTAAATGCATGACTCAGGAATCTGTTTTACTTTCAGTTACCTTAAGAATACTAAGATTTTCTTTCCCCTCAACCTTGTGTTTCTAACAGCTACATCCCTTCTTTCCTTCTTTTACTGGGATGTATTCCAATCAAAGTACTTTTTTGCTTATTTTGGAACCTTTGTAGTCCTTAACTTCTTTCTTCAGGATAGGTCAACCTCTTAATTGACAAAATCCAGAAGCTTCCAAAAAATTTGGGCAGTTCTAGCTTCAGATCCCAGAAGATTCCTCCACATTTAGCAGTTATCAGCTCTGGGCCTATTTTCCCAACCCCATTTCAATGGTGATTAGGTCCCAAGATCAAGGCTCCTTCTTCCCTGCACCCAAAAGAGTCTTTATCTAATACTATTGCTAACACTGCTCCAAAATCTTTTAACCACCTAGCATCTTGACAATATCAGTTGACCCTATTGCTATTTCATCAATATTATCTACCTGGAGATTAGCTCCTCAATTGGAGGCAGTGCACTAGATAGAGATCACCAGGTCTTCAATTAGAAAGATCTGAGTTCAAATTTGACCCTTAGACACTCACTAGTTTTATGACTGGGCAAGTCACTCAAATTCAGTTTGCCTCTTTTCCTCAATTATAATATGGAGATTTCAATAGTACCTTATTTTGCAGGGTTATTGTGAGGAGCAAATGAGGTGATAGTTGTAAAAAATGTTTTTTAGTACAGTGCCCAACACATAGCAAGTACTATATAAATGCTTGTTCCCTTTCCATTTAATACCAATGATCTTTAACAAAGGGATATTAAGGGGAGGAGTCAATATGGCTGCCTAGAAGGAGCAGAAGTTCAGATCTCTGAATACCCTTCCTGACTGATCACAAACTGAATGCTCCTAGGGGATTGAAAAACAAACTTAACAACAAGACAGAGCCAAGGAACCCTCCTGCTGGACTTAATTCAAAAGGTACCCCCCCTCCGAAAAGCCGGAATCCGAGAACACTTGGGTTTAAGGGGAAGACAGAAGGAAGGTCCTAGGACCCATCCCCCCTCCCACCCAGAGCACTGAGACTCCAGCGGCAGCAGGAACTTCTGGGTGGGCAAAGGTGCTGGTCTGGAGGGCGTACCTTGCCAGCAGGGCTGTGCCAAGCTCAGAGCATCCAACACAGATGGGGGGAAGGAGCTAGAGAGGAAGCATAGACCTGGCAGCCTAGCAAGAGCTGTGGAGATCCTCCATATTTGCTCCAGCCTTCTAGGAAGCTTTGGATTCAGAGCACACCCAGCCCAACTAAGCTGAACTTAATCCCATCACAAGTCTCCAGAACTCAGGGAAGCCCAGGCTCCACACCCATCCTCATTGACTGCTGGACGTTAATCCAATCAAAAGCCTCCAGAGGACAGGGAAGCTCAAACCCCAACAAACCTCCACCAGAGACTACACTGAGAGATCTCCTGTTAAAACTCCAAGAAGGGAGACTGACAGAAGCCGCCAAAGCCAAAAAAATGAGAGGAGCAAGGGCACAGACAAATACGGGGAGTAAAGAAGGGGTGAATTTGAGCAAACAACAGAAAAAGAAGAAAGAAACTACAATAGACAGCTTCTACTCTGCAAACGGAACAGAGGGGGAGATCAGCAAACAATAAATCAGAAATCCCAGCAAATTGGATACAGGCTGTGGAAGAACTCAAAACACAATTAAGAGAGGCTGAAGACAATTGGGGAAAGAACTTAAAAATTAAGATAAGTCATCTGGAAACAGAGGCACTTGAACTAAAATGAGAAAATAGTGTCTTGAAAGCCAAAATCAACCAGCTGGAAAATGAGGCAAAGAAGATGAAAGATGAGGCAAAGGGGATGAAAGAAGAGGTAAAGAGGATGAAAGACAACCTTCAAAGAAAATCAGACCAGAAGGAAAAGGATGACCAAAAAGCCAGGGATGAAATCCAGTCTTTAAGAACCAGAATACAACAACTGGAATTAAGTGACCTCAAAAGGCAGCAGGACACTATAAAACAAAGCAAAAAGGATGAAAAAATCAAGGAAAATATGAAGCATCTCATTCATAAAACAGATGATTTAGAAAATCGTTCGAGAAGAGACAATTTAAAAATCTTTGGTCTACCAGAAGACCATGAGAAAAGAAAAAGCCTGGACATAATACTACAGGAAATTATTCAGGAAAACTCCCCGATATCCTAGAACAAGAGGGGAAAGTGGAGATTGAAAGAATCCACAGGTCACTTCCTGCATTTAATCCCCAACTGACAACACCCAGAAATGTTATAGCCAAATTAAAAAAACTATCAGACCAAAGAAAAGATATTACAAGCTGCCAAGAAGAAGCCATTCAGATACCATGGAAACACAGTGAGGATAATGCAGGATCTGGCTGCATCCACACTTAAGGACCAAAGGCATGGAATATGATATTCCCGAAAGCAAGGGAACTAGGTCTACAACCAAGAATCAAATACCCATCAAAACTGACTATATTCTTACAGGGGAAAGTATGGTCATTCAACATAATAGAAGAATTCCAAGAATTCTGAACAGAAAATTTGATGTCCAAGCACAGAACTCAAGAGAATCATCAAAAGGTAATTAAAAAAGAGGGAAAAAAAGAAAAACAAAACAACAACAACAACAAAAATTTTTAAAGAGACTCAATAAGTTAAAATGATATGTATCCCTATAAGAAAAGAGGTCATTGGTAACACTTAAAAACTGTTGCTATCACCTGGACAGCTAGAAGAATTACACTTAGAGGGAACAGTGACAAACTGTATAGGATGAAAGGACAAGACACAAATAGGTATATAGACATATGCATGCATAAATACATATACGTGTGTGTATATAAAAAAGAGGTTAATACTAAAAGAAATGGGAAAAGAAACAATTGGGGGTAAATTTTATATGTCACAAAGAAGCTCATGGCAGGAGGGGGGAGAACATCAATACACTGGAAGGGTAAGAGGTTGGAGATAGGAAATACTCAACTCTTACGTGCTTTGAAACTGACCCAAAGAGGGAAGAATAATCCAATCCATTGGGGCAGAGAATAGATTTGCGCCCTATAGGGGAATAGAAGGGTAAAAAAACGGACTGGTTGGGAGGGAAGCAGTACAAGGGAGGGAGAGGGCGGGGGGAATTTTAAAAAGACTACAGGGGAAAATAAGGGGGGAATAAGAAGGAAGGGGGGTAGAAAGGGAAGTAAAATAAGGGTGGGAACTAGGGAGACTGATTATAAAAAAACATTGGTGTAGCAGGAAATAGTGAAAGAAGAAAAGGCAGGACCAGGAATAGAAATCAAAATGCTGGGAAATACACAGCTAGTAATCATAACTCTGAATGTGAATAGAATGAACTCACCCATAAAATGCAAGAGAATAGCAAAGTGGATTAGAATCCAAAACCCTACCATATGCTGTCTGCAAGAAACACACATGAGGAAGGTAGATACGCATAGGGTGAAAGTAAGAGGATGGAGCCAAATCTATTGGGCATCAACTGATAAAAAAGAAGACAGGAGTCACAATCATGATATCTGACAAAGCCAAAACAAAAATAAATCTAGTTAAAAGAGATAGGGAAGGTCATTGCATCCTGATAAAAGGCAGTATAGACACTGAGGAAATATTTGTACTCAATATATATGCACCAAATGGCATAGCATCTAAATTTCTAAAGGAGAAACTAGAGGAGCTCAAGGATGAAATAGGTAGAAAAAATTAGAGTTAGTAGACATGTGGAGAAAAATAAATAGGGACAAAAAGGAATATACCTTCTTTTGAGCAGCACATGGTACATTCACAAAAGTTGACCACATATTAGGGCACAAAAACATTGCAAACAAGTGCAAAAGGGCAGAAATAATAAATGCAACCTTCTTAGATCACAATGCAATGAAAAGAATAATTAGTAAGGGTACATGGAGAGATAAATCAAAAATTAATTGGAAATTAAACAATATGATTCTCCAAAACCGGCTAGTTAAAAAACAAATCATAGAAACAATAACTTTGTTGAAGAAAATGACAATGGTGAGACATCCTTTCAAAACCTATGGGATGCAGCCAAAGCAGTACTCGGGGGGAAATTTATATCCTTGAGTTCATATATAAACAAATTAAGAAGTGCAGAGGTCAATGAATTGGGCATGCAAATTAAAAAACTAGAAAGTGAACAAATTAAAAATCCTCAGATGAAGACTAAATTAGAGATTCTAAAAATCAAAGGAGAAATCAATAAAATTGAAAGTCAAAGAACTATTGATTTAATAAATAAGATTAGAAGCTGGTACTTTGAAAAAACAAATAAAATAGACAAAGTACTAATCAGTCTAATTAAAAAAAAGGAAAGGAAAAAAACCAAATTGACAGTATCCAAGATGAAAAGGGAGACCTCACCTCTAATGAAGAGGAAATTAAGGCAATCATTAAAAACTACTATGCCCAACTATATGGCAACAAATATGGCAATCTAGGTGATATGGATGAATACTTACAAAAATATAAATTGCCTAGACTAAAAGAGGAAGAAATAAATTACCTAAACAACCCCATATAAGAAAAAGAAATTGAACAAGCCATCAAAGAACTCCCTAAGAAAAAATCCCCAGGTCCAGACGGATTCACAAATGAATTCTATCAAACATTCAAAGAACAACTAATCCCAATATTATACAAACTATTTGACAGAATAAGCCAAATTCTTTTTACGACACAAACATGGTACTGATCCCAAAGCCAGGCAGGTTAAAAACAGAGAAAGAAAACTATAGGCCAATCTCCCTAATGAATATAGATGCAAAAATCTTAAATAGGATACTAGCAAAAAGACTCTAGCAAGTCATCACAAGGATTATCCACTATGATCAGGTAGGATTCATACCAGGAATGCAAGGATGGTTCAATATTAGGAAAACCATCCACATAATTGACCATATTAACAAGCAAACCAACAAAAGTCACATGATTATCTCAATAAATGCAGAAAAAGCCTTTGATAAAATACAACATCCATTCCTATTGAAAACACTACAAAGCATAGGAATAGAAGGGCCTTTCCTAAAAATAATAAACAGTATCTATCTAAAACCATCAGCAAACATCATCTGCAATGGGGATAAACTTGAAGCCTTCCCAATAAGATCAGGAGTAAAACAAGGATGCCCATTATCACCTCTATTATTTAACATTGTACTAGAAACACTAGCAGTAGCAATTAGAGAAGAAAAAGAAATTGAAGGTATTAAAATTGGCAATGAGGAGACCAAGCTATCACTCTTTGCAGACGATATGATGATTTACTTAAGGAATCCTAGAGAATCAACCAAAAAGTTACTTGAAATAATCAATAATTTTAGCAAAGTTGCAGGATACAAAATAAACCCGCATAAGTCATCAGCATTTCTATATATCTCTAACCCATTCCAGCAGCAAGAATTAGAAAGCAAAATACCATTTAAAATCACCCTAGACAATATAAAATACTTAGGAATCTATCTGCCGAGACAAACACAGGAACTATATGAACACAACTACAAAACACTTTCCACACAGCTAAAACTAGATCTAAACAATTGGAAAAACATTGATTGCTCATGGGTGGGACAAGCTAACATAATAAAAATGACAATCCTACCCAAATTAATTTACTTATTTAGTGCCATACCCATTGAACTACCAAAAAACTTCTTTACTGAATGAGAAAAAAACATAACAAAGTTCATTTGGAAGAACAAAAGATCAAGGATATCCAGGGAAATAATGAAAAAAAATACAAAGGAAGGTGGCCTTGCAGTCCCAGATCTCAAACTATATTACAAAGCAGTGGCCATCAAAACAATTTGGTATTGGCTAAGAGACAGAAAGGTGGATCAGTGGAACAGACTTGGGGTAAATGACCTCAGCAAGACAGTCTATGACAAGCCCAAACATCCCAGCTTTGGGGACAAAAATCCACTATTTGATAAAAACTGCTGGGAAAATTGGAGGACAGTGTGGGAGAGATTAGGTTTAGATCAACACCTCATACCCTATACCAAGATAAACTCAGAATGGGTGAATGACTTGAATATAAAGAAGGAAACTATAAATAAGTTATGTGAACACAGAATAGTATACATGCCAGACCTTTGGGAAGGGAAAGATTTTAAAACCAAGCAAGACTTAGAGTCACAAAATGTAAAATAAATAATTTTGACTACATCAAATTAAAAAGTTTTTGTGCAGACAAAACCAATGTAACTAAAATCAGAAGGGAAGCAACAAATTGGGAAACAATCTTCATAACAAAAACCTCTGACAAAGGTTTAATTACTCAAATTTATAAAGAGCTAAACCAGTTGTACAAAAAATCTAGCCATTCTTCTATTGAAAAATGGGCAAGGGACATGAATAGGCAGTTTTCAGCTAAAGAAATCAAAACTATTAATAAGCACATGAAAAAGTGTTCTAGATCTCTTATAATCAGAGAGATGCAAATCAAAGCAACTCTGAGGTATCACCTCACACCTATCAGATTGGCTAACATGACAGCAAAGGAAAGTAATGAATACTGGAGGGGATGTGGCAAAGTCAGGACATTAATTCATTGCTGGTGGAGTTGTGAATTAATCCAACCATTCTGGAGGACAATTTGAAACAATGCCCAAAGGGCACTGTCTGCCCTTTGATCCAGCCATAGCACTGCTGGGTTTGTACCCCAAAGAGATAATAAAGAAAAAAGACTTGTACAAGAATATTCATAGCTGAGCTCTTTGTGGTGGCAAAAAATTGGAAAATGAGAGGATGCCCCTCATTTGGGGAATGGCTGAACAAATTGTGGCATATGTTGGTGATGGAATACTATTGTGCTCAAAGGAATAATGAAGTGGAGGAATTCCATGGAGACTGGAACAACCTCCAGGAAGTGATGCAGAGTGAAAGCAGCAGAACCAGGAAAACATTGTACACAGAGACTGATACACTGTGGTACATTCGAATGTAATGGACTTCTCCATTAGTGTCAATGCAATGTCCCTGAACAATCTGCAGGGATCTATGAGAAAAAACACTATCTTTAAGCAGAGGCAACGGCTTGACTACAGGGGTGGAGGGGATATGATTGAGGAGAAATGCTAAATGTGCACCCTAATGAAAATACCAACAACAAAGAAATGGGTTCCGAGCAAGGACACATGTGATACCCAGTGGAATCGCGCAGGCGGGAGGGGTGGGGGGAGGAAAAGAAAATGATCTCTGTTTCCAATGAATAATATATGAAAATGACCAAATAAAATAATGTTTAAAATCTAATAAAAAAAAAGAGGGAATATTAACTGAGAAAATAAAGCAAGATCCGAAGTATAAAAACCTCTAAAACAAGGAACTTTCATCTATCACCACTTGAATCCTTGGGGAGAATGGGCTCAAACTTAACGTGATAGCTATCAATATGCCTCTTTCCACCTTCACTTCTGGATGTAGTCCAGCTTTTGTTGCTTTCCCCCCCTTTACACGATAGAGTATCTGCGTGCTTGCTGGTTTAGATCTCTGCTGGGCTGGGTCACACAGACTGGTTCTCGAGGGTTTTTTTTGCCTGGGCTCAGCTACTGCCTTTGCCAGCAAACCACTATGAGCTTCATAGCTATAGCTTTGGTGGCTCTTCTGACTTTTTAAAGCTCATTAGTCCATTTCTTCTCTGATACTCATTTGCCTAACATCAGGAAAGAATAAACACAACACAGAAAAGCAACTATGCCATGTGTTCATAGTCATGCAGCACCCAGGTATGAGAGAGATCTGAGGCTCTTCCCTATTTGGAGACCTAGAATTCAGCCTTTTCACTTGAAAGTTGCCAGGGAAGAGAGGACTATCTGGCCTGTTTCTTCCTTTTATATATGTGCTTGGTTCTGGCTCAGCAGCCAATTAAATGAATTTTTATTACAATGCAAAAGCCAATAGAAAACAGTCATATAATACTTAGCTAGGTCCTGAATCACAGCCAGGGACTCTTCATTGTACACCATTATGCATTTCCCAAAGCTTACCAAATCTCTGCTCAAATGGCCAGCAGGAAGAACATACTAAAGATGCATAAAGGCCTGGATCCCTACTAGGGAACAGTATTAGCATAAGAGAAGAAAATTGAATTATCCTATTGTAGAACACTGGATAACTGTGATTAGACTCAACTTTTATTTTCAGCATGTCCTATTGTTATAATGCTGCTTTTCCTTTAAATTTCAGATCAGTAAAAGCTATTGTAACACTTAAATAACAATAGTGATGTTCTATACCAATTTCTTTACTTTAGATGTTATTTTAGTAGAAAATTATCATTTTTCTTAGAATTTTTTCTTTTAAAAATGTGATTTTTAGGTTTGTTGTCATCTCACTGCATTCTTTCTTCACTAAAATATTCCTTTAATGGCTCATTTGGGGACACTATTATGACTTCACAAGATTACGATAACAGAGATCAAGATAAGATAGGTCCTGCCAAATTGGAAAGGCTTTAAGTATTGCCTCAGCAACGGACTCTATGCATGGCATTTGGGGACCAGTTTAGCTAAATTAGAAGAGCATTAGCCTGTGTAGGTGCGCTCTCAGATGTACACTATTTTAACTATAGTTACTCACAGAAATTATCTACCAAAGTGCAAAGAGGTTTTGATGTAAATCACTCCCCAGTGAAATCATGGATTCTTAATATATTAAATTTCTGTCTCTGGGTTATTTCATTACCTCTTCTATCTCACATTTCTTTCTTCAAGGAATACATTGCCAATCTTGTGATGAAGGTAAATTTAAAAACTAGCACAATTAAAAAACTGCTCAATGCATAACTTCTAAGGAATACATTTATTTAGTAGGTTTATCTGTGATGGTTTTCTTTCTGTTTAGGAAGTGAATATACTGGGTTATATTTAGTTATGGATAAAAAGATTAAAGATGGTTGAGAGCCTTTATATGTACCTTTTGTTTATAGATTTTTTTTTTTGCATTTGATAACATAACATTTTGCCTGGAATCAAGAAGACTCATCTTCCTGAGTGCAAATCCAGGCTCAGACACTTAATAGTTGTGTGACTGTGGGAAAATCATTTAACCCTCTTTGTCCTACTTTTCTCATCTGTAAAATTAGCTGGAGAAGGAAATGGAAAACCATTCCAGTATCTTTGCCAAGAAAACCTCATAAGGGGTCACAAAGAATTGGACATGACTGAAAAATTATTAAACAACAATTCTTTGTTTTATATATAATGATGCTTTCCCCCTCTTTAAATAATTAGGGTATTTAGGGGGATGGAATTTTGGAGAACTAAAAGATAGCCTTTATTTTACCATTGCCCCCAAAGCAGACATACAAACAATTCACAATTTTTAAATATGCATAAACAAATGAGGCATTCAAATAACCTATTCCCTCCTCTTAGAAAGAAATTGAATTTGGGGTATCCATTGGGACAACCTGTAGTCTTTCTGACGAATTCCCATCTATCCCACACATAGTCCCTTTTAGTTAAGTCCATTCTTGGGTTTCTCTCCTTATAGGTTTTGTGCAAACACATATAACTCACACATTTCTTTGCTCCAAGGCCATAATTTCAGACTTTGAGGGGCTTTCCTTCCCAAAGACTAGACTGGCTCTTAAGTATAATTTTGTCTTCTGAAGACAAAAAGAGAGTCCAAGAGAAAGCTAAAAAATCTTTATTAACTTAACATTCTGGCCTAGAGCTATAACTAGGGTAGGGTGACCAAGTCTTTGTCCATGTTATCAACATCTGGGGTTGGGATAGGGGCATACTTCTTCACCATAGTGACTATATATTTTCTCAGAATCTTCTGCTGTTCTTCATGGCTTCTCTTCTCACCCCAGGCTTCCCTTTTGACATAATATTCCCTCCTTGAGGCTCGCCTTAACCCAAACTGTTCTCTGCAACATCTTTGCTGTGCTCAGGTTACAAATCTGTTCTCAACAAATATATGTAAATGAACATAGTACAGTATTGAATCACTAGTAAAACAATGAAATTTGAACTTCATTATATTTTGATTTTATCAAAATAACCACTAATTTGTTGTGTGTACCTTTCTAACTTCTTTTCAGTCTTTGCTAAATTGTCTTCATTAGTTGTTTCCCATTTGGTTGTATCAATAGATTTTTTTACTGCTTACTTCAATTTGCCTCACTTAATAGAAGTTTTTCTGGTTTTGTTTGTGTTTTTCGTATTTGTCATTTTTTAATAGCACTATGGTATGGGATTCCATTTCACTGATCTAGCACCAATTTCTTAGATGTGTCTTGTTTGGCTTTTATTTTCACAATTGTTGGACATATAAATCATTTCTAGATTTTAGTTACCATTAAGGAAGCTATGATATTTTTGAATGAGTAGGTTCTTTTTTTTCCTTTTCAAATAGTCTATAATCCTGGCAAGAGGATTCATGGGATCAAAGGTTTTAAAGAAATCCACAACTTGCTGTATATTGCCAGATTGTTCTCCAAAATTTTTGTCTCAATTTAGAGTCCCAACAACAAGGCATAAAGGCTGACTGCTATATTATAGCCCTGCCAACTTTGGGATTTTGTTGTTTTTATAATCATATATATTTATAAAATACATGTTTTACACAATTTACATAATTAATATTTGCCAATTTGATGGGATGTCAAAATGGTCATCTGGTGCAGTAGATAGAATGCTCAACTTGGAGTCAGGAAGGCAGCCACCTCAGTAACTATTTGATCACAGGCAACACCTTACTGAACCTCAGTGAAAATTAAGCCTCTGTAAAATTGGAAAAGTAATGGATAGTTTGGTGATATGGAACTTATGGTCTAGAGAGTTTAGGGTTAGATATATAGATTCAGGAGTCAATTGCCTAGAGATGATAATTGAACCCACAGGAGCTGATGAGGTCACTAAAAATAGAGAGGGAATCAGACATAGGATAGAGACTTGGGGTATACACAGGGGTGTCGTGGAGCCAATTCTTACTATTTTAGAGAATTGACTATTAAAAATTTCAGTATGAGCATCCACACCTCAAAAATTGACAAAAACTATAAAAAGGATTTGATATTTCTTTTGTGGATTGTCAAGATTTAAAAATTTGATGAAGAGAATGTTAATAATACAGATTAAGTTATATATACTTATAAGTATATTGTGCCTACATTTTCCCTCATTGGAGAGCTGGTTGTTAAACATTTACCAGCTCACCCATGCATACACTTACGGTGGGGATGCCACCTCAATGAACCAATAAAGGAGACTGAGAAGGACTAGATAGGTAAGAGGAGAACCAAGAAAGACCAGTCACAAAAATTCAGGTAGGAGAGAATATCCAGGAGGTGTTCAGCATTGTCAAATGTCCCAGAGAAGTTAAAGTGCATATGACTTGATAGATTTGGTAATTAAGAAATCATTGGGAACTTTGGAGAAAGCAATTTCAGTAGAGTGATTAATTTGAAAACTAAATTTTAAAGGGTTAAGAAGAGGGTGAGAGGTGAGGAAGTAGTTGTAGTTGTTCAATCATTTTCGATTGTGGCCAACTCTTCTTTGTGACCCTATTTGAGATTCTCTTGGCAAAGACACTGGGGTGACTTGCCATTTCCTCTTCAGGCTCATTTTACAGATGAAGAAATTGAGGAAAATAGGGTTAACACAGCTAGTAAGTTTCTGAGGCCAGTTTTGAACTCAGAAAGATGAGTTAGGCCTATCACTCTATTCACCATGCCACTAAGTGAAGGTGCCACTAAACATTTGCTGAATTAATTAACTTTAGAGCTCAAAATCCTGGAAGAGCAAGCAGTTTCAAATGGAAGTCAGGTGAGTTGAAAACACTGAGAATCTGAGGTCAATGTGTCCAGAGGGTAAATTGAAGTTTCTGAGTATGAGGGGAGGGAGTAGGGTGGAAAGGAACACAATGAGCTATAAGCTAAAGGCATCAAGGAAGATGGGAAAGTAACAGGATTTGGGTTCAATCCCAAGCATCATAAAGATGGAGATGTTAATGATTATAATATATTAATGCATATTAATATATTAATCTAATATAGCTAATATACTCTTTTAGAATCCAATCTAGGGGTCCTAGGATCATATGTTAAGTTGGATGCAGTTTGATTGCATAACATTCTCCCTTATTGGTAGAAAATTAATGTATACAGAGAAACATGAAGGAAATAGGTCAGACATTAGCCTCACTGGGAGCAAAGCAAATTTTATATTGAAATGCATGCAAACAGTCCTGGACCTATTTGTTAAAAGTGAATTTAGTGCAGGGAAAAACAGCTTTCAAAGTTAAACACACAATTCCTTTTCTCATTTGACTGTGTGACATGAACGAGAAGGTAATTAACCTCTCAGAGTCTCAATTTCCTCATCTGTAAAAGAAGAATAACATTTGTACTTCTACCTTACATAGTTGTTATGGAGAAAGCACTCTGCCAATCTTACAAAAAAGTAAATTGTTATTTTCCTCATTTTGTCTTCAGATGATTAATAAAACAAAGCAGAAGACTTTTCTTTTGCTCCTAACAGTTTTGTTCCCCTGAATACATCCACCATTCTCATCAGGACACCTATCAAATGTTACTTTGGCAGGACCTTGAATTGAAGCTTGAATAAATGGAGAGAAATTCATCCCTTGCAGGAATCTCATTACTAGGATTGTAACCTTTTGTCAAAAGGACAAAAAGACCCATCTGTACAAAAATATTCATAACTGGATTCTTAGTAACAGTGAAAAACTAGAAATAAGCAATATGTCCAATAATTGTGGAAAATTAAAAGAGAACTATCCAAGCACCAAATTCCTGATCTGATCTGTTAATAAGATTTGACAATTGGAAAAAAAATATCTAAGAATGAACAACAAAGTTCAGTTTGACAAGACTTTGGCCATATTCTTACTTTTACCTAGAGATTCTGAAAAAAGAATAGTTTTTGCATAGGCAATTTTTTATCTTATTTTTATCTTTGTCTCATTAATGATATAAAAATCTTTGGTCATTAGAACTTGAAGGAAGCTTAGGTATCAATTAGGGTCAATGAACAATTAGGGTCAATGATCAATTAGGATCAATCTAAGGTCAATGAACCCCAACAGGCTCAAGGGTAGATTTCAGGGGGTCCATGCACTTGAACAGGAAAAATTTTATCTTTATTTCACTAACTTCTAACCTAATTTGAGAGCATTTCCTTCATTATTAATGTAGGCAACAAACTATAATAGTATTAGCTGTCTTTGACTTTGTTGCCAATAGAAACCCTAGATATACATACACATGTATATTTCTAGCCAATGATTGCTAAAAATTGCCTACATATCCAATGTCACATTCATGTTGGCTTGTCAAAGGTCATTTCACTGTTTAATGCTCTTAATTAAGCTAAATAACCTCCCTATAGACATCTTTTTAATAATTTAAAAACTGTATCTTGTATCTATTCGACTATATTTTCTTATTTCACATGTAAATAAGGGAGCACATATATTATAGTATAATGGATTTTAAAATTTGATAACAGTATTTCAATATAATTAGTTTATTTCTTATCCTGGATATTAGATTTTTTTGCATTAAAAACATGATTCCGAGAAGGGGTGGATAAGCTATACCAGATTGCTAACAGGTCCATGATTCCAAAAGGTTAAACAAATATCGGATTAATATAGGGGTCATTCAGGCAACATATGGTGTGCACAAAGCAGTAGAATTGGAAACAAGGACACCTGAGTTAAAATCCTACTCTATGACTTTGTACAAGTCATTTAACTTCACAAGGTCTCAGTTTTCTCATCTGTGTTTATATACATTACCCATAAGCTCATTTCTAGCTCTAAATGAATGATCCTAGTCCAATTACCTTGTTTTACAGATAAGAAACTAAAGCCAAGGGAGGTAAAGGATTGTGTCCAGGTTCTCATAGGTCCTAAGTAGAACTAGACCTGCATTGCAAAATAATATCTAAGTAAAATCCAGCTCAAAAAATCACGTTCATTCCCCTTCATTTGCTGAGGATTTGGGGCTATAATCTTAATTATATTTTGGTGCTGCTATTTTTTCCTCATTGGTTTTATTGCTGGTCCACACACAAACCACAAACATTATTAGATTAGAATCTGCTATGGAAGATGGATAGAAACATTTCCCTTGCATTTCCCTAGCCACTGAAAATGAATGTCTTCATGTTTTCCCAAAATAGTTAGTAGGTCAAACTCTACTACAAGCTACCTGGGTACCCGCATTAATTTTGCAGAAGTGAGTAAAAATAGAAAAGTGGTTTGGGGGCAGACTGTGAAGTTGAATGACTTGTGAAGTCAGATTGACTGTCCACAGTTATGTTCAGCAGAGTAGAAAAAGCAGATATAAGAGTTTGCAGGGGCTTACGGGGAAGACAGAATATACCCAATTTTCCCTAAGGAGCAGAGATGGGCATATCAGATGCTTTCTTTCAAATAAAACATTAATCTTATGGCCAGACCATCAGTGAATGGGACTTGATTTGATAAGAAAAAAAAAGGATAATTTAAAAAAAAAGTAAGTTAATCCATTTCAACAAGAATTGCCAGTGCATTTCCATTATGTCTCATTCCATGTAATGGGATGATGGAACCTTTCTCCTCTCTGTGTGTGGACTACTCATTAGGTGGCTCTTCCTTGTTCTGTTGCTAATCATCCTTGACACTTTCCCCTCTCACCCTGAAAACACACCCAGATCAGTAAAGGATTGACATGTCATCCCAAAACACAAACCCTTTGATGCTGAGCCAGAGGATGTGTCCAGCCCCAAGGAACCAGTGTATCCTCAGCTCCATAAAAAGGTACCCCAGCCCAACAAAATAGGAAGGAAGCCTCCCCTGATCCACCTCCATTATATATACTTTTGGAAAGCTGCTTTTGAATACTATGGGGTTACTATTGGATACTATTACCTTTGTAATCACAGAAGTTCCAGACACTTCAAGTATATTAATCAACAGATCTACAATCACAACATGAATTTTTTCCTCCAACCCAACCAAAATTGGTAAGCAGTTTTTAATTTGACTCCTTTTGGAAATAATGGATAGAGATCTCCAGTCAGACGCTGGATGATGATCACTCAACAGAGATGGGCTAAAAAGAAAAAGAATTTGTATATTGGGTAGGGTTGGATTAGGAGGCTCCTAAAGTTCCTTCCAACTCAGGATTTTGTGATGTCCTGTTAGTGAGGGATATCTTTTTTTTTTTACCTTTATCTTCTGTCTTAGAATCAATAGATTCTAAGGCAAAAGAATGGTAAGAGCTAGGCAATTGGGGTTAAGTGACTTGCTCAGGGTCACATAGTAAGGAAATGTTTTAGGTCAGATTTGAACCTAGGTCCTCCTGACTCCAGGTCTAGTGGCCTATCCACTGTACTACCTAGCTACTCTTTTCAATCCTATTTTTAAGAACAACATTTTTGTAATATTAGCTGCATACAGCTTGGACAAGAGATGAATATTCTTATATATGTTCTGGATTAAGACAAAGGACTAGACACCATCATACTTCACAAATGGTACTAATGAAAGAAAAAGCTTAATAGTGCTTATTGATTAATAAAAGTAGATTCAGCAGCAGTGCCATTATGGGAAAAGCACTGAATTCAAAGTCAGAAGACCTGGCTTTAAATCACAGCCATTTGAACATACTCATTAGCTATGGTGTCCTTGGGCGAATTATTTAATGTCTCAGTTAACTCATCTGCAAAATGCGGATATCTTTATTACTTAACTCCTAGAATTGTTCATGAGGATTGTGATAAAGGATGGAAAGGTTTGCAATTGCAACCCTTTCCATCCTTTATCACAAGATCAAGTTGAAATGTATTTAAACCATAAAAAGCATACAAATGTTAGGTTATTATCACTTTGGAAAGATGTCCAATATATTGATGCCATTGGTTGTTTTTTTTTTCTTCAAGAGAGCATCAGCTATATTTAGTCTCATTTGTAATTCCTTGCATGTGTATTTTCTTCATATAGAAGCTTTGCTGATGAGTATCAGAGAAAGGAGTCTGGCCCCTGTCTTTTCTTCTTTACCAAAGTTATTAATAAATTCCACTCAGCAATAAGATAACATTTACCTAACAAGAAAGAAAGCATCATCCACACAGTTTTAGTGCTATTTTTTATTTGACGAACACATTACAAAATTTAGAAACCAGAGACACTTCAGGCAAACTGTTAAAACACAGTATAAATTAGGTTTTTAATATATAAACTATGTATACATAGATAAATTAGCTTGACATGACTGCAGAAAAAATTCTATGATCATCTTACCAAGGTTGTAGGAAAGGCATCAGAATGGGGCAGACACTCCAATGATGGTTGCAAGTTAGACACTTTATACAACAAACTAAAAACATACCAATGACTACACTATTATTGCTGGGTTAACAAAGAATACAGGAGGCTTATCACTATTGGAGCTTGTTAAGAGCTATATACAGTCATAAAATGAGCCATTTTCAAAGTAATTTTACTGCTACCTGGCCACACGACAAATCAAGTATCAGTTATCATGTGAGACAATGAACACTATTATGCAATGACTAAGTAGAACTGAAAATGGGTAATAATATGGAACTAAAGAAACATTTTGTTTTTCTAAAGACCAGGCATCTCTCTCTTGCCCAGGCAAGAAATGCCAGGGGGACCGTTCAGGGTCCCAGTCCCACTACTGATCAGCAGGGGACCTCTTCCATTTCTGACCTGGATTCTTTTAAGTGACCTGGTAACCTCCTGTTCCCAGTGGCTTGCCAAAGTAATGTTAAACTTAAGATGGACCCTGGAGTGGCATAGCCCACTATAGCTCAGAACTCTTTAGCTCAAGAGATCTGCCAGGCTCAGCCTCCCAGAAAGATGGGATGACAGACATGTACCACCATCCCTTGCTAAAGAAAAGTTTTGCTTGAGACAAAGTTTTGGGAAAAACTCTTCTTTTTTTAGGAAACATTTAAAACCTTTACTTCTATTATTCAGGCTTGACTATTTTGTTCATGGTGTCATCCTCATGAGCACTCTTATTTATCAAATGCAGATCATAACTTTCTTCTTCAGCAAGTAATCAGCCTAATGAGTTACCATGGCCTAAACCCAGCAAAACCATCATTACCTTATGAGTTTTGTTTTGTTTTTTTAATTTTGCCATCCTGGTCCCCAAATGGTGACTATAGCATGTCTTCCCACACTCAAAATCTGCTTGTTTTAAAAACAGTCTACAACATTTAGATTTTGCTAATGAAACCATAGACAAACTATAGAAAAGTTGTTAAAATGAACATTTAGAGACTTGGCAAATGTAAATATAGTCTTTCAGAATGTTACCGAAGTTCTAGTATGAGACATAGGATAGATACTATGCCATCAAACCCTATGAGTTGATGAAATATTACTTAAAATAAATTTCTTTACTAGATAAACAGAGTTCTCACAGCAGCTGAATAATTATTTCGCTAGAATGTTCTAATGTACCTGACTTCATAAGAATCAAAGGCTAATCCTCAGAATTCTGTGAAAGGAAAGCCAATTTTTTTTTCTTCTCCCAACTTTAAAAGATGTCAACACACATTCAGATAACACTTCACGACCAAGTAGGCTAAAATTGAGAAATAGTAGAGGCAGGTATCAGATGACTGCTTTTGGTCTATGCCTTGACTGAATCTTAGGGTTATGAATTTACAGTAATGGAAAATCTGCAAGAATTTCTCTAAATGAAAAAAGGCCCACACAGAGGAACAGCTTTGAAACCTTGTTCAAATTCCCTCTTTGGCATCTCATTTATCCTCCTTAAAATCAAAGGAAGCTCTAAGAGTCCAGTTGGTCCAAGGGCCCTAAAGAAGTTCCTACGTAGATTGAATATACATTTTCATATATAAAGAGCTGGGCTTTTATACTGCATTTAACCTTGATTGTCTTTATAGTAAATGGCTGTTTACATGTGTTCTCAGGAGCACTATGGTGGGCCCTGTTAATTAAGAACAAAGCTTAGGTTCCTGGAATCATTGTCCTAGAGTTGGAAGGAACCTCAGAGGTCAAGGCAATCCAACCCCCCTCATTTAACAGATGAGGAAACTGAGGCCAAGGGAACTATCAAGAAAGATGTTCTCTTCCTGAACTTCTCATATGTTAACAAAACACTAACAAAGTACTGTACAGATTAGTCCCTTTGAGAAAGGCTATAACTCAAAGGTGATGACTTATTTCATCCACATACAGGGGGTCTCTTCCACACTGGTTGTTATAGGAACAAAACAACCTTATAAAAAGAACAGTTGACATTTTTATGGTATATTACAGTTACAGAGCACTTTCACATTCATTATCTCCTTTGATCCTCACAACAACCCTGTGAGGTAGGTAGTAAAAGTATTATGATATCAGTTTTACAGATGAGGAAACTGAGGCTCAGACCCTATGGTCAAAATGCTAGGAAGTGGCAGAGCTAGGACTCAAATTCAGTTCTGATTCCAAATCCTGCCCTCTTTGCAATGCAACATAATGTCTTCCAGCTGCAGGATTTAAGAGGGCACACTTTTTGCTTTAGAAACACAGTCACTCAGTGCAATCACTGAAAATACTGTAGCCCAGATAAAGATTTGATAGTCAACATGAAGGAGATAATTTTGTGACTTCTGTGTGTCTTGCGATATCTAAGAGCCTATCTGCCAAGATACAGCTATAAAACATCTATATGGGAATTTAGTTCAATTCAACAAATATTTACTAAATACAGCTATGTGTAAAGCACCAAAAAAGGAATGGATGACCAAAATAAACAAAAATACATAGAAGAAAAATTAAAAAGGGACAAACAGGATACTTGAAAAATTCATTTTCTTAATGTTTATATTTTTTTTTATCCAAACCTGTGGTTTCATCTAAGAAGGAAACTTTCAGTTTAGAAACATCTTCTACCCTTACAAATTGGCAGCTCTACAGCTTAGTCTCAGATGGCTGGTTATCTGAGCTACAAAGAAAAAAAAAAAGTGATTTGTTTGGGTTCCTATAACCAGCATGTATCAGAAGCAAGACTTGAACTCAGATCTTCCAGATTCCAGAGTTGGCCCTCTATCCTCTATGCTATTCATACTACTTCTCAGAGGCTGCTTTATGGAGCCTAAATACCAAAGCACTATAGATTCTCTGGTGTCCTACTAGCAGCAGGATAGGCAGAATGTTCCCATCAGGCTTTTAGTTAAGATTCTTCTGTGAAGGGGAATGATGGCTTTATCCACATCTAAGCAACCTTCAAAGTCTTAGTGCTTTGCTCCGATCTTATAGCTGACAGGCCAAAGGATCTCAGGAAGGATCACAGGATCATGGCTGTCCAGCTAGAAGGGACTCTAAAGGCCATCTAGTTCAATCTGCTTAATAAAGGCACCAATTTGCCTCTAGGTTATCTCTCATCATAGGAAGATATCCAATTGGAGACTGATTCTGAAACTTTCATTTAATTTATTCCATCTCAATTATATGCACCTAGAAATTGGGGAAGTCTAGAATGTGAATGTGGAATTTTACTGAACATTCTTGTACCCAGGTTGTTTTCTTCATTTGGGCTAGTGAAGTGTCTGTCTCAAGGGAGAACGTCACTGGAAAAAAGATGCTTTTATCTGGGATATAGTGCATTGTCGTAGAAACAATTGTGGATTAATAATAAGTGGCACATATGTAGAGTGTCAGGTCTGAAGTCAGGAAGACTCATCTTCCTGAGTTCAAATCCAGCCTCAGACACTTACTAGCTGTGGCAAGTCACTTAAACTTGTTTGTCTTGATTTCCTCATCTATAAAATGAGCTGGAGAAGGAAATGAAAAACCACTCCAATATGCCAAGAAAACCCTCTATGGAGTCATGAAGAGTTGGAGTTAACTGAAAGGACTGAACAACAATAAGAATAGGTCACCTGGCATTTTAGTCTTTACTCCTCCACCAATAAGCAACTATTGATCTAGGGCTGATCACTCACTTTCCAGTGCCTTACTTTTCTCTTCTGTCAAATAAAAGGATTTGCCTAGATTATATCTAGGGCTCTTTCAGTTAAAAAATTCTGTGATTCTATCACTGCAGAAAATGAGTAGGGTAAAGCAAAAGCTGGAAAAGGATTTTTTAAAATCAAAAATGATTTTCACTCTAGACTTGAAATCTAGAGGAATTCAAAGTGGAAATATCTTCCCTTTCCTCTTAAAAGTATCTGTGCTAACAGATTGATTGTGACTGCTAATGAATCCAGCCTACCATCTCTCCTGCTTTTATAGGTAACAAGGCAAATTTTGAAAGTGGAAGTGTTCATGTACCTCAAATAATGCCTACATCCTGCCATTTTCTTTTTGTTACTAAATGGTAAAAGGCAAAGAAATGGCCTTGGAAGCAAGGAGACCTGGGCTTATGTCTTGCCTCTACTAACCTTGGCAAGTCACAACCTCTCAGTGTTCCTTCCATCTCTTTAAGAGTATTTTGCAAAGAAGGTGCCAACCTACATTGGAAGAAAGAGTTTCCTTACTTATGGGTTTCCTATACTTATGAGATCACAGGTCTAGTCCCTATTCTTATCCTACTAGGTGATGCTAGTGATTACATTTTTTTTTAAAGCTGTCTAATATGAACTGTTTTCCTTTTAAGGAAGAAAAAAAATCCCACCAGTGCCTTGGTGCTGCCCAGTTAAGACATTCAGAAATATGAGACATATCATCAACTGGCTTGACAATCATGAACAAACTAGCATTGATGGTTTTTTTTCCTAAAAAAAAAAATTAAAACAATGTATTTACAACAGAATCCTGTTAAAGGTAGATGAGTGTCAAAGATCTGAATCCTTTTAAAAAGTGAAACAAGCTCATTATCAAACCCCTTCCTCTGACATCTCACAGAGAGGGAGAGAAGGAACCCTGTATCCCATCTTTACATTCAGTGTATGGAACAGGCAGAATGAATGTGGAACTGGCTTTCTGTGTTTGGAGCCAAGCCAAACCTCTGACCACCTGGAACCATTATTCAGTGCTCAGTAGCCACCTGCGGAATCTGTGTTCTTTGTAGAAAGGTCCTTGCTTTTGCTGGAAGTCAACGTATGGGTGCTGAGGGGCTGCTGGTGTGCCCCTGGAGAGGGGCAGGGCTCCTGGCATTCTTCCCAGAGAGAAGCCTCAAAGGCTCATTTGATCATATTCACTCTGCAGCCCAGGCTGGGAAGCACACGTGAATAATTCATGCTATGATTTCAGGAAAGCTCTTGCTTTCCCTAGAGCTCCAGGATGCACACCACTGAGTTGCACATGCCTAGATTCTCTTTGTTCTGGAAGATAGGTTCAGTGTTAGGTGTTTTTCCACAGACAAAACCCTTCAATAATGCTGTTAGATAAGCATCCACTGGTTCTAATGACCTCTGATTGAGTGTGAATGTGGGTTTTGCATAACAGGAGGGGAAATACAAATAAATAATCATTTACTTTGCACATGAATGGTGTTTAGCTATCCACAGCTATGATTCTGTATCCATACCAGAATAATGTCCTTTACCAAACTTAGATTCATGCAATAGAAGATGAAGTGTAAACAAAGCAGGAGAATTAATGACTTTGCTTAATGTCAAAAGCTGTTTCTGCACGGACCTACATGGGGTATACTTGGGGATCTGGGTGTAAATGGAGGAAGTTCACCATTCTCAGTGGCTACAGTTTCTTGTTTACATAGCCAATGTAGTATATTGTGATATATCATTTTCCACATTGCCAGGAGGGGAGAGGAGATAGGCTTATCATTCTCCATAAGACAGGATTCCACTAAACTCCTCCAGCTATGAGACCTTTTGACAGCTTTGCCTATCTTATCGAGGTCTCTCCACAGAGTATTTCTAGAGAGCCTAGCCCTATTGGTGGGACAGGTTGACCTAGTAACATTGTGTACAGCTGGTTAAGGGATTGTATAATGAACAGACTGTCATAAATGGGATAATCATTCATGATCTTGGGATGTTTCCCCTTTAGGAACCATGATTAAGCTTTGCCTAGCTAAAGGAAATCATCCCCATGCTGAACTTAAAGCTAAACTCTCAAATGAATGGAAACATATGGTGGGGTGACAATATGATATCCAGACAATGTATCCCATTCTAGAAAAACTATAGGGCCCAGCCAGAATCAGGTGGTGACCAAGTATTAACATCAACTGGCACTTCCCCAATGGAGATCCGATTATCCCAAAAGGCTTGGGTTGGCAGGTAATCCTAGGGTTGAGTCTTCTGGAGATATTCTAGGAGTTGGTTACAGGGCCAGATCAACTCCTGAGGAACCACAAATAGGTTACTTCTAGAGTCTCTGACACCTCAGTTTTACATTGGAAAAAAATCTAAAACTTATTGAACACTGGCTTTTGTGAGATGCCTACGTGGACAGGGATCCCCAGGGCTGTGGCCCTAGAACTATCTGCCTGCCTAGGGATTCTTTAAATAGATCATTATTCCAGATCAGATTGGCCAGGATGCTGACAAACTGACAATGAATAGCATTTGTAGGACAGAAGGGCTTTATGATTAATGAGTTTTTCATTAATGGGGTGGCAAGAAAGGCCAGATACTTGAGGATGCACAGAATATTTGATTGCTACGAAACATCCATAAAAGCACAGGACTTCTGCTCTGTGCTCTTTGTTCAGAACAACTATCCACCAAAGGCATGGGCTAACATGTGGCTCCCTGGACATATCTAAACTTTCAACTGACTCATTACAGCATCATTATCAAAATAATCCCACTTCACTGGCCCTTTTAGCCAAATTTCCCAAGAAATATGGGCCTTGTGTTTGTCTGGGTCCAAACACAGCCTCTGAACATGGCTGTTCCTAATAATTGGACATCATCATGGCCAATTCTGCTCAATGAGGCAATCCTTATTGATCATTAAAGTGGCCAAAGTGATCGGTTTAGTCATTCTGTGGACTGTTCATTTCCCCAGGTATAGAAATATGCTCTATAGTCAATGGAACAAAAATAACATGGACATGGGTTATTAGTGTAGCATCTGAGTGACTATGGCAGATATGTTAATTACATCACAGGATGGTTCACCATTTATTTCTTGTAAGTGCATGATTGTTTTCGCGTTTTATAATCTATACATGAATCCTTATGCAGAGGAAATGGCAAGCACATTCTATCCCATCTCCAATAACAATGACTGTCTGGGAGCCCTGAGATACTAGACTCTTCATTCTAACTTGATGATGTGATGGGTATTTTATAATGAGTTCCTCTTGGGTCCAAGGGATAAATATATATATATTTTAAACGAGATGTCACGGCAGAACTAAATGCCACTAATTTTAACCTATGAGTTATTTACTAAGTGAAATCAATTTTGGCCCACTGACCTGTTTCACACACTTATATTTCATCATATGTCACTGGAGAGATTTCTTAGCATCAGCAGAACCAGGGAATGACCCACATGCCTTAATTAGAGGTAAACCCATCTCTCAGAGCATTGTGCTTCATCAGCAGAAGCCGAAGGTACAATTGATGCAGTCAGTATTGTTTCACGCTCAGCCAACCCTCTGCTTTGAGTTCCAGAAAGAGAAGCAATGATTAAGGAAGGAAGCCATGAATGGACAGTTCCTGTCATGTTGAATTTGTGATGTCAAGGCTCCCCTGGCCCTTTGTCTTGGTAGTTGGTTTGTTCGACTGCAATGCACTCGTTACCCAAGTAGGCTGGTGATCCCTGTTGGAGGACAAAGTTTTCATTCAAGACTGAACAGAGTTAGACACAAAGAAATTTCATGGTCTTGGGAACACACTCAGAGGCTGCTTCTTGAAGCACCTACTAAAGGCTTTTTTGTTTCCATTTGATCATGTGAGCTTGGCAAAGCTTTGGGGTAGCACCGTGGCATGACACGCTGTCTTCGGAAACAAGGGAACCATCAACCCAGGCAGTCTTGGTGCCCCTGGGTATGAGTGACAGCCACTGTCATTTCCAGGATATAAGCGTTTAGAAAAGGATAATTGTGCAGAATGCTGTCAATTTCAGCAGAGAATGCAGTTCATCATGTTTTGTGGTTCATCAAAAAAAGAGAAAGAAATTGACACCTAAATCCCCAATAGGCATCTTTGGAATCAGTAGTGCAAAGAATTTTGGCTGTTTTTTTTTCTTTTCCTACTTTGTCAAATCCTTGTTCTTCAAGTCTTTCCTAAAATAGTAGATCTGCAATTTGAAACATTTATAGACAAAGATGAAACGAAACCCTTTATAGTTACTCTACTGGTTTTTTAAAAATTTCTTTGGCATTTAGTTTTTTTTTTTTATTATGTTGACTCTACTTCTATGTAGTAATTAAAGCCATGTTATTTATTATCTGCCCAGACATAGAAGGGACTCTTGTTGAGAAATCTTTTGAATAATTTGCATTCCCCAATGTGAATAATTTCTGACATATATTGTCTAGAGCACTGATGGAGAATCTTTTAGAGATGGAGTGCCAGGCTCCACCCCCACACCACCTCCTAGCCCAAGTGCCATGTCAGCTGCCCCACTCCCGATATGGAGCACCATGCCCCAACCCTCCTTTACCCTAGGCAGGGGAGGGAGGAAGCACTCCCATTAGGCTACTAATTAGAGGGGCAGGTGATGAGAGGCACATGTGGAGACAGAGAGGGGAGTGCACCCAGTACTCCACTCCCCTCCAGCTCTGCTAGTTGAGAGCCACCCACCTTACCTTCTGTGTACTCCCATTGGACTGCTGGGCAGAAGGGTGGGTGATATGAAAAAATGTCATCAGGCATGGTGGAGAGGGGGAGGGGAACAGTTCCTCCTGAGTCTCTCTGCCTTTCTAGTAGCAAACTCTGATAGGGTGGTGGGGGGTTGGGGTGGGGGTGGTACACATACCCACAGAGAGCACTCTGTGTGCCATCTTTGGCACCCATGCTATAAGTTTGCCATCACTGCTCTAGAGTCACAGTATTGAAGATAAGTTAAACTCATTTGGTTACTAGATTTTTGTAGACATGAGCATTAATGAAAGGGGTTAGAAAAGGAATATTACCTTAAAGACTTCCACCTCTCTTTTTCTACTTGGTTCTCTGGGCTTTCACTTTCATAAGAAGCCAGATAAAGACCTAGACAGAAAGGGATTTATAATTAGATTCCTGAAATCTTCATGTTTTGTTCCACATGGGAATGTACTATATGTATCCCATTTCCATGTTCATTTGATTTGTTATGAGGCATGTAGTCAGCAGGGCCTCATTTGGTTTGGTACTAAAAAAAGTGTTTACAATATCAAAATGCTAATTATAAAGAAAGAAAGGGCAAAGGGAGACAATGAACAGAACTATATGTTTCATTAGATATTACTGAATTTTAAGGATACATAGAGACTGTCTAATCCAGTCCCTTCAATTTACAAAGCAGGGACCTCCTGAGGCTCAGAGACTTAAATAAGGTGGCAGAGTCAATACTAGACACCATCTTGACTCTTGACATCTAAGACCAGTTCAGAATACTACAATGTTTCCAACATATATTTAGGAAAGAGTTTCATTTTTCTTACACAAGTAGACAGGCTTATAGGAAACCAATGTATCAAGCAGTTGGCATCTGAACAATGATTTGCATTTTTAAAAGGACTTGTCTTCTAGCATATAAAATTACGATCCTCTCGCCCAAAAGATGAAATTAAAAGAAATAATTTCTGTGAATGTCACCATCAGCATTATCGGGATACTAGTGTTCAGGGGCTTTTGGTCATTAGGAAAGAATAGGGCAAATAAGATGCTGGGATAAGGAAGAAGCTTTTGCTTCATTCTGGACTCCACTGGACCTCCAACTGCCCAAGGACAGAAGCCATGCCACTAGATATGAGCCCTTTAAAGCATGGAAGGTCTGTCTCACAGAGGAGCTGATTAAAGAAGCCCAAATCTATCCCAGTCACAGGTTATTCTTACAATCCCTGCTGGGGATCATTTCTAATGCCAACTAAGACACAAATATCAGCTTCTGTTTTGTTCTGGCTCTGATAACCATCTTGTTGATCATGCTTGTTTATTCTATTCATCCCAGAAACTCTGTTCCCTTCCTCCCTGTGACCCTTCTTATGTCTATTGAGCTCTAGTCTCCCCTGAAAATTCCTGGCTTTGACATTTGACTGTTACACCAAGTTCATGGGCAATAATTCCTCAGCCTAGATTCCAGCCACCTCAGTCATCTCCTTCCTATTAGCTGCTGCCAATGCCCCATCTTGAATCCTTCTGAAACTGAAACTAAGAAGGACAAATGAAAAAGAAATGTGGTGGGGCAGTTGGGTAGCTCAGTGTATTGAGAGCCAGGCCTAGAGACAGGAGGTCCTAGATTAAAATCTGGTCTCAGACACTGTCCAGCTGTGTGATCCTGGGCAAGTCACTTAACCCCCATTGCCTAGCCCTTACTGCACTTCTGCCTTGGAACCAAAACACAGTATAGATTCCTAGATGGAAGGTAAGGATTTAAAAAAAAACATACTGAAAAAGAAAAAGAAATGTGGTACTTTGGGTGATTTCTTTTGTTTTTGGTATGGGCCAATATGTGTTAATCATCTAGGATGTAAAAAAAATATACATATAATAATAAGAGTAACAGTGGCACAAGAGTTCAGTCCCATTCTGTATAAATGGAGATTTTGAACCTTTGACTTAATTCCCCAGAAGACCTTAGTATTTCCCAAAATTCCCTGTAGTCTCTTCTGTGTCTCCACATTGGCAATATCACATTATTGGTATTTAACTGGTGGTAACACCTTCCAGACTCTCTTTTGGGCATGATACAGCAATCAGCAGTGATGGTGGTGAGTGGGGATGGCTGAAAATGGCTAACCAGTCATGCGCACCATTCCTTGATTTCTAGTGATCATGTAATAAATCTCCTAAACTATAATATTTTTATTATTGAGATATAATTTTAATTTTTACAATCCCTCTGCTGAGGTCTCAAAGGGTCCTCTAACACCCTAGGACTCTTCACTCATCCTTCCATTCACTATCCCCTGTAAAGACCTAGAAAGTTGGAGAATTATAGAAAATGGGGCCCAGAAGGGGCTCTCCATTGCAGATGAAGCCCAGTTCCTGGTACTTTTGGTGAACTTGACAGTGAACCATTTGACCCAGGACAACCATGAAAGCTAACATTGTGCTCTATCTCACCACCCACATCTGCACACAGTTGGCTTCTTCAATTACATGAATAATTGACATAGCCTTTAACAATCCTAATTACCAAGGTTAAATATAGCTTTCCTCCTACACATGCTTGTATCCTTGCTATCTGCCAAATAGTGGCACTCCCAGTTTAATGACATTCGAGTGATGTACACCCAGTACACAGCAGCAGATGAGCCCTAGTGTTGTAGGGGAGAACTCCAGTCAGACTGAGACATGTTTGTTTCGGGCACCTGTTTCCCTGTCTCCATGGACCAGGCAGTCTATGCCAAACTGTGTCTGTGTGATGAGGGGTAGGGGAGGATTTAAGGGGATCTAAGGGTGTGGTGCTCAGAAAAGAGAACTCCACTGGAGATTTAGGAGACTTGGGGTCAAGTCCTACTCATGCTACTACCTGGCTATGTAGTCTTTCACAAGTCCCTCAGTGGACTTCAGATTACTTGCATAGAGAATCAAGAGGTTTGTCTGGGGAGCTCCTAAGGACTCTTCCCACTCTGAGCATATGTTTAGGTCTTTGATGCTAGCTGCTACAACTAGCTGCTGTGGATTCATCTTGGAGATGAGAGAGGGAGAGGAGGAAAGAATAAGGCTTTTTTCCAGGTATTTCTATGCCCCCCCCCTTTCCCATTTGGTTTTTGGTATTTGGTTTGTTGCTGCCAAAGTGATGCATTTCCAAATAGCCTACAATGCCCTGTCAACAGATACTGACTTTCTTTTCAGACACGATAGCAAGCCATTCCTATACATATGTGGCTTCCTGGCAAGCTGGCTCTCCTTATTTTGAGCTCCTCAGAAACTACTGCATTAAAGTGTAAAAACAATGTTAAAACGGCCTGACCAAAAAAACCCTCAATCCAGTATAATCATTTTCTTATGAATGAGTGTTTTATTGATTCTCTTTCTTTCCCATTAAGGTCATTTTCTAATGACCACCCCACTTCCCCATCCCACAATAGAACATAATGAAGTATAACTAATGAAAATGAATCAGCAGTGCTCACTGGCCACATCTGACAAAATATGCCTTGTTCCACTCCCAGAATCCTCCACCCTTCTGCTAAGAAAAGGAAGAGATGTGGGTTTCACCAACTAGTCATTCTCAAATCATGATTAGTCACTACATTGATTACTGTTTTGAAATATTTAATATTGTTTTCCTTTGCTGTGGCCATTGCCTCATTTCCTTTTGGAGTCAGGTTGGATATTGGAATACGGATTCTAAGAGTCTGATCTAGGAGAAGTCTGAGTAATGGGGGTCCAGAGGTGCCAGATAGTAGCAATTCAGGGCAGGTGGAAGAGGAAACCCGGCCCCACCAGTCTCCACTCAGTGACTCCCCACCATTTATACCGAGCTTCCTTGTGCCTTTTCCACTACTGAGTTCTTTCAGGTCTCTTCATCTCTGTCCCTGCCCTCTAGTGGCTATGGCTAGATGTCTGTGGGACAGCAAATGGTCACCTTTTGTTCCTCTCTTGCCATAAACATCATAATAATTCCCTTCACAAACATGATGGTTAATGGTAAGTTCCTAGGCTAGTTCCCAACAGTATATAACCCCTGAGGCAGCTAGGTGGTTTTAATGGATAGAGCACTAGACCTACAGTTGAACCTGAGTTCAAATTCTAAAAAGGACAGGGTGGGAAGCAATTAGATATTCTCATAGACAGAACACCATTCATGGCTTCTGGAAGATTTGACTTAAAATTTTCCTTCTGACACATACTGACCATGTGACCCTTGTCTACCTCAATTTCCTTATCTGAAATTAGAGATAATAATATCTCCTGCCTCCCAAGGTTGTTGTAAGGATAAAATAGGATAGATTTTATAAGTATTTTGCAAATGTTAAAGCACTATGTAAAGTAATTGTAATTATGTGGCAGAAAGCTAATCATGTACAACTATTGTTTACTATTATTTTTCATCACAAATAGATTTTTTCCAGTCACACCAAGAGTTTTCACTTATACAGAAGAGGGATTTTAGTTTACCTTAAAGAGATGATTTGGGTCATAGGGGGAGAAGGGCCTAGGAACCAAACCCTAAATAATGGTTTAAAAACATTAATTAATTGGAAAATCTGTCAATCTGTCAATCAATTTATAAGTGAGCTTTTGGAATACAACTCAGTAGTAAATTAGATTTTTTCGGTGTAGTATGTTTCCAATTTAAGAAAATCTGTGGGGCAGCTGGGTGACTCAGTAGATTGAGGATCAAGCCTAGAGGCAGGAGGTCCTGGGTTCAAATATGGATTCAGACACTTCCTGTGTGACCCTGGGCAAGTCACTTAACCCCCATCGCCTAGCCCTTACCACTCTTCTGCTTTAGAACCAATACACAGTATTGATTCTAAGTTGGAAGGTAAAGGTTTAAAAAAAAAGAAAAAAGAAAATCTCCTACATAAATTTGAGTTTACAAAACAGACACATCTAAGGATGATTTAGATTATGCAATGGTGAAGAAAAGTGTGAGGAAAAACAACATGCATATTGGTCACAACTGGGCAATTACATATATATGAATGAATAATCTAGAAGACTGAAAGGGAACATATAGGGAAAAACCACAAGTGGTTCCAGTTGAGTACATATTACAGTTTTCTAAAATTATAAGACATTTTGAATCCTATTATAGGGCAAAATTGAAATCCATAATATCAGAAATTCTGAGCTAGAAGGGAATTCAGAGGTCACTGACTCCAATACCTTTGTTTTACGGAAAAGGAGGTTCAGGGGCAGCTGGGTAGCCCAGTGGATAGAGAGTCAGGCCTAGAGATGGGAGGTCCTAGGTTCAAATCTGACCTCAGATACTTCCCAGCTTTGTGACCCTGGGCAAGTCACTTAACCCTCATTGCCTAGCCCTTACTACTCTTCTGCCTTGGAACCAATATATGGTATTGATTTCAAGACAGAAGATAAGGGTTTTTATTTTTTAAAAAAGAAGAAATAAAGAAAAGGAGGCTCAGAAAGGAAATTTGACCTGTGTGAAGTACCACAGACAGTAAGTGGCAGAGACACAGAGGCCTTTGACTCCAAATCCTGCAAATTTCCAAATCCAACATATTTGTTTAATAAAGAAAAATAATAAAATTTTGTCAAAAATAAAACAAAGCCTGGTTTGCCTAGTGAGTATCATTTTTGCCCTCCCAACATTAGAGCTACCCTCGACATGCCGAAAGCAAAGTACACCTGTATGTTTCTCATTCTGGTGGCCAAGCTGTGAAACAGCTGTGCACTCTGTGGTTCCTCCTGGCCTATAAATACATCTTTTCTCCCACATCCATTGCTATACCATCCTTTTTATTATGGAATACTTTCTGTCATTTTTTTTCTTGTGGGCTTATAGGGGGATCAGCTTTGGCTTTCCCTCCCCTTCATCTTCTCTCTGCCTTTCAGCCTCATTGTGGGGAGGGAAGGGGGATACAGGTCAAGTGTCCTACTAACTTAGAATGTGGCCCTCTCCTTGAAGCTAATTTGAACCGGCCTTGTAATGGGAGAATTGGGAGTGGAAGTAATGAAGGGCAGGGAGGTTAGTTCCTATCCCTGCTTAGTAACCTTTGAAGGGCAGTGGAGAGTTAGCCACGCCTTCCATCTACCTACCCTCCGGACACCAAGCCTGGCTACAGTTAGCCTGGTCTGTCCTGTTCCCTTTAATCATGTTAATGACTGCTTTTAGGCAATCTACTGAGCCTAATTTTCCTTGCTATGTTGTGACTTTCATGCATTCTGGGAAGGCACAGATGCCTGCCCTGATTAACTTGGATGGGTCCAGAAAACCTTCTAAAGGAAAGAGAATCATCAATGCTGCTCTGGTGGGAGAAACTATACTAAAATGAAACCATCAGGATTTTGACAGCTGGAGTCAGAAGACCTGGGTTGGAGTCGTGGCCCCACTACAACCAGCTGTGAGACCTGGAGGAAGTCCCTTCAACTTAAGTCCTCGATTTCTTCCTTTGTCAATAAAATAAGGAGCTGGTACTGTAAAATCTTATAGTTATGACTGTACTTTATGTGCTACTTTAGGGCCCCTTCCACTGATCACATTCCGTGTTTTAAAGCCCCTTCCAGCTCTGCCTTTCTAAGTTCTAAGGGCCCTTTCAGCTCTAATAATCTAGCTCCTAGGTCTGAGAAAAGGCTGGTTTGGTTCATTCCATTATTCCAAACTCAAGTCCTAATGCATGTCTTTTAAAACTCATCTGTAAAGAGGAAAACTCATTTCAAGGGGTGAGAGGTGGCGGCATCACTTAGGATTTATATCACATAGAACAACTGACTTTCCCATAGGAAAGTGACTGCTGAGACTAGAGATGTCAGGCTGTGGCTAGAGAAGGGATATTTCCTGCCCTGTCTCGGACAAAGCTGCCTGTTTTATTTAACTGTTGAGAGAAATAGGCCAAGGATAGTGGCATAATAATTATAATAATAGATAAAGGCAGAATCATATATCATTGGGGGGGGGTTCTACTTACCATCCTCAGTGAAGATGGGAGCAGTGTGTAAGTAGTGGGTAATGTTGGGATCTTGTTCAAATGGGCATTCCACTTGTTTCCATGTTATAAACTCCCCAACTTGTTTAGCCAGCTCCAGAAATTTCTAGGAATAATAAAAAGAAGTTGATTGTATGCAAATATAAACTCACTGGTTTGATATTTAAAATCTTTCATTGGAATTGGGTTCCAATTTACTGTTCCTGGCTTATTATTATTATTATTACTCATTTGTGGGTTCTGTAGTCTGGCCAACCTGGTCTTCTTGCTGATATTCTAGTTCTCTTCTTAGGCTGTTCCTCTATTCCTAGCATGCCTTGCCTCTGCCTCTTTCTAAAGCTTGGCTTAGCAACTATTTCCTACCCAAAGCCTTTCTTAATGACCCCATCTAGTAGTGTTTCTTTTCCTGCACTCCATTATTTTGTATTTACCTTATAGATGTATTTATGTGTACATATTCTTTTCTCTAGTAGACAGTGAGATGATGGACTCAAGGCACAGGAAGAGACACATGTTTTTAGATATGGCCACTATGTGAAATCATTTTGCTTGAGTTTGCTTATTTGTTATGAAGTGTGCTCTCTCTCTCTCTCTCTCTCTCTCTCTCTCTCTCTCTCTCTCTCTCTCTCTCTCTCTCTGCCTCTCTCTCTCTCCCTCTCTCTCTCTCAATGTTTGTTGGGAGAGGAAAGTTAGCAATTCTAATAACAAAGGAGAGGAGCCACAAAACTTTTTTTTTAATATATAGAAGAAAACAAAAGGAAAGTCAGAAGAAAGCCCAAATAGGACAGCTTTAAAGGTGATTTGTGGTGAGGTAGCTGAGTGGTTCAGTGGATAGAGAGCCAGACCTAGAGTTGGAAGGACTTGAGTTCAAATTTGGTCTCAGACACTTCTTAGCTTTGTGATCCTAGGTCAGTCACTTAACCTCAATTACCTAGCCCTTACCTTACTGGCTCTTCTGTCTTAGAACTGATACTTGTCTCAATCATATAGATGTATAATATGTTGTGTGTGTGTGTGTGTGTGTGTGTGTGTGTGTGTGTGTGTGTGTTGCTTGGTATCCAGAAATGCTCTATTTTGGGAGGGTATTTAAGTTCAAAATAAAAATACCAAACTATTGGACTATATGAGATCTTTGGACACAAAATATAGTCTGGCTTCTCTCTTACCTACCTATTCTCCCTAGTTCTGTCATCTTGTAAAAAATAATTATATTTCTCTAAGTCTGTTTTCTCACCAAATATTTGAACTCTCCTGCACTTATTTGTACTCAATCACCTTCTTGTGTATTCAGCATATACTAATACAGTGATCCCTCACTTATCACAGGAGTTACATTCCAGAGACCCCTGTGATAGGTGAAAATCCACAAAGTAACAGCATTATATTTATTTTATTATTTATATATATTTAAGGCTGTATAAATCCTTCCCACTCTCCTATAAACCTTTTCCATATTCTTATTAACTTTTCCCACACTTTTATAAACACTGAGCCAATTAGCTCCCAGGATACAGAACATCATTCTGTGGTTGGTCACCTTTCAGCCAATAGTGTGCCATGCACAATCTCACACTGGCAAATTTGCACAAGCAGTAGTGGTGTACTGCATTTCCATTGTGCACAGTATGATATTCATCGGCAAAATCCTGCAATATGGCAAAAACTCTGCAATACAGAATTAGACATATTTTTTAAAAACTTGTGATAAGTGAAAGGACAATAAGTGAACTGCGATATAGCAAGGGACAACTGTATATGTAGCTAAGTGGCACAGTGGCTATAGTTACAGACCTGGAGTAAGGAAAACTCAACTTTTTGAGTTCAAATCTGACCTCAGACAATTACTGTGTGATCCTGGCAAGTCATTTAATCCTGTTTGCCTTGGTTTCCTCATTTGTAAAATGAGCTGAAGAAGGAAATGACAAACCACTTCAGTATCTTTGCCAAGAAAACCCCAAATGGGATCACAAAGAGTTGGACACTACTCAAGTGAATGAACAACAAAGCTATTGAGGGCACAGAACCATTTCATTATTTGTATTTGTAGCCCAAGGTGTCCGGTATACAGCAGGCACTTAACAATGCTTATAGTTTAATTGCTTTGTTAGAATAATGGAAGCTGAAATATTAAGCTTTGAGGAGAGTGCCAGAGACAGAGGTACAGGAGAGATTTTTAATCTTACTTCAAAGTTGACATGTCCATTTGGAAGGCGGTTGGCACATCCTTCATTCAAAAAGTATATGTCTTTGATCAGCAGGCTAAAGAAAGGAATGACTATCTGTAAAGCAACAGAAAGAGGAGTTAGTTTACTCAGGATTTTCCATGAGCAGGAGAAAGTCATCATTTCAAAAAACCTGGAAAGGCTTATGTGAACTGATACAAAGTAAACAGAACCAAGAGAGCAGTGTATACAGTAACAAATATTATATAATGATCAACAGTGACGGACTAAACTATTATCAGCAAAACAAAGTTCCAAGATGATCCCAAGAGACTCATGATAATAAAATAAAATAAAATTCTATCCATGGAAAAAGAAGGAACTATGTTAGAATCTGATTATAGATCAAAACATGCCATCTTCACTTTTTTCTCCTTCATGATTTTTTTTTAATTGTATATGTGATACATCTTCAGTCACCATATGGGGAATATGAAGATATGCATTGTATAACAGCACTAGTATAACCTATCTCAGACTATTTACTATCTCTGCAAGGGGGTGGGAGGGGGGATAGGAGAGAATATGAATTGCAAAATGTCAGAAAGCAATTGCCAAAAAATTGTTTCCACATGTAATTAAACAAAATTAAATTTAATTAAAAAAAGGAGCCAGCTGAGAGAAAACAAGTTACTGAAACTTTTCTTCATCTTGCAACAGAGTAAAACAAACAGCTGTCAAAATTCATTTGCTCATAAATTATAGCCAAATGCTGCAACAAATGCTGCCTGGTGTACAGCACTTCAGAGTTTATAAATCTCCTTCCATCCATCATCTCATTGGTTTCTCATAGTAACCATAGCATCAGAATGGCTACTAACTTTTTTGAGCCTGGGTAAACATCAGAAAAGTCGACTAGGAGAAGCAGCATGAAAAGCACTTTCAAATCTATTTTAAACTCTCTCTTCCCTAGCCACTCACCCACCAATTGAGAAGGCAAAAAATGTAATACATATTATAAATATGAAGCCATGTAAAACATATTTCCACATTAGCCATGTTGTTGGAGGGACAAGAAAAATAAAGAGGAAAAAATATGCTTCAATTTGCATTCAGTTCTTTCTCTGGAAGTGGATGACATTTTACATCACGGGTCCTTTAGAATCATCATGGATGACTGAACTGATCAGAGTAGCTAAGTTTTTCACAGTTGAATATTGTTACAATATTGCTTTTACTGTGTTCAATGTTCTCTGGGTTCTGCTTATTTCACTTTCTATCAGTTAACTTAAATCTTTCCAGGTTTTTCTGAAGCCATCCTGCTTGCCATTTCCTATAGCCCAATAATTTTCCATCATAATTATGTACTATAACATGTCTAGCCACTCTCCAATTGATGGACATCCTCTCCATTTCCAGTTCTTTGACACCACAAAAAGAGGTTCTCTAAATATTCAAATCTACTTTTTATGAAAATTCATTTGGAGTGAGGGCAAAAGCAACCCAAAGATCTAGTAGGATCACTCTACTATAGAAGAGGACTCACCTGTAGCATAGTAGCAGGTGACCAGGTTTTGTATTCCATCTGGGAGTTTTGTAACTAAATATCGTTATGTAACTAAATATTCCTGTTAAGTATATGCTAAATTTAAGTTTCTATGCTGCTGAATGAACATATGTAGTATTAGTGCCCTCTAAATTTTGCCACCCTCAAGCAGAGGTTCAGCTACCTCACTCAGTTACAGTTTTACTAAGGAAGTATCATTTTTATTGGACAGTTAAGGAAACTGAATTTTAGAAAGGGGAAAGTAATATGCTCAATTTCATACAGGGTTAGTCAATGGCAGAGCTAGAATCTGGACACAGGTTTTCTAAGTCTTAACAGGTAAAATTGATTCCCTGTAATGACAAGGCTCCTGGGAGCTTTCTCTGCTTTATTACTGGCTCTAAGGAACCTACTTAAGAAATGTATCATAGGGGGCAGCATTTATGAGTTCATTTATCTTCAGTTCCATGCTCTGAATAGAGAGATGTCCTAGGCATTTAGGGGTTCTAAGATTTAATGTGGAAAGGGACTATAGAGATCATCCATTCAACTTTTTCATTTTACCCATGAGGACACCTATGGCCTGGAGAAGTAGAATGAATGAATGAATGAATGAATGAATGAATGAATGAATGAATGAATGAATGAATGAATGAATGAACAGCATAATACTTGGCACAAAGTAAGGCTCAATAGATGCTTTCAATTACTGAGCCCTTATTTGTGCAAAATTCCTTATTGTGCCCTGGAGATACACAAAGAAAACCGATAGACAATGCTTTCAAGGAGCCCACATTCTAAGGAGCGAGACAACACATATGGAAAAGTTCAGCTGCAAGTCACATGGAAAAGTCCTATGGTCCTTAGGGTACAGTAGCAAAGCTGATGCCAGTGCCTCATCTTTGATCTCATTAGTTAATGCTACTATTTTCAAGGCTCTTGGGGACTTGTTAAGTAACTTGGCTAAGATGGATCACACAAGGGTAGCTCAGTAGATAAAGCACCAAGCCTGGTGTTAGGAGGGCTTGGGTTCAAATTTGGCCTCAGAAATTTTCTAGCTTTGTGATCCTAGGCAAGTTATTTAACCCTGACTGCCTAGTCCCATGTTGGTGAACCTATGGCATGCATACCAGAGTGGGTTGCTCTCCTCCCCCTCTCTACAGCCCTTGAAGACAGTTCTCTCATCACCTGCCCCTCTGCCCAGCAGCCCAATGGAAGTGCTTCCTCCTTCCCCTGTCTGGGGTAAGGCAGGAACTCATATGGTTGTGAGTTGTAAGGGTTGAAGTATGGACACTTGGTCTCTAAAAGGTTCACAATCACTGGTCTAGCCCTTGCCATTCTGTCTTAGAAAGTCAGATTCTATCAGTCAAAAGATGTGAGAGAAAGAGAAAGGCTGGTCTGCATTGCTATCCACAAGGAGTAGTGCTTTGAACATCTGTTTTCTAGCTTACTGTAAATGGGCAGATAGGTAGGTGGTCCAGTAGATAGGGTCCTGAGCCTGGAGTAAGGAAGACCTGAATTTAAATCAGGCTTTATGTACTTACTAACTGTGACCCTGGGCAAGTCATTTAACCCTGTTTACTTCAGTTTCTTCATCTGTCAAATGAGTTGGAGAAGGAAATGGCAAACCTTTCCAGTATATTTGCTAAAGAGAACCTCAAATGGGGGCACAGTCAGACATGACTGAAAACAACAACAGCTTGCTATAATAACAGCTCAATGTGTGTATAAGCTGGGACAACAAAATGTACCTATGTAAACTCAGGTAATTCTTGGGGCTAGAGTAAAAGAATGGGAGGGGACAATCTCAAGTTGGCAATCAAGATTTGAGGAACCCAGAGTGGGTGTACATTATCTCTGAAGGCAGATGGCATAGGTTCAAATATTGCCTCTGATGCTTCACACCTCTGGGACCTTAGGCAATTCACTTCATTGCCCTGAGCAGCCCACTCTGGTATGCATGCCATAGATTCACCAACATGGGACTAGGCAGTCAGGGTTAAATAACTTGCCTAGGATCACAAAGCTTTCTCATCTGTAAATTGGTGATGATAATGCTAATAATAATAAAACATTATAGTCTTTTATGGTTTGCAAAGTGCTTCACATATATTATCTCAAGGCTGTGACATAGGCTATTATTATCCCTTTTTTACAGATGAGGAAACTAAGGCTGAGAGAAATTAATTTCCTCACTTTATAGATGGTGACTAAGGCCCAGAATGGAGAAAGGGCCTACCCAAAGTCATACAGGTAGTTATAAGCAAAATCGCCATTCAAATCCAGACTCACTCCAAATCTTGCATTCTTTTCATTTCATCACACTGGATTAACTGATACCCCATAATGTTCATCTTGAAGACAATGAATGAAAAGTATTTATTGAATGCCTGATATGTGCCGACCACTGCTAAGTGTTCAGGGAAATAAGTATAAAGTCAAGACAATTCCCTGTCCTCAAGGAGTTTGAATTCGAATAGGGAAAGATAACACCTGTGGGGAATTAGAATTGGAAAGAAGAGATGGCCAGGAAGTGATTCAGTGGCCGGATTCCAAGGTTAGGTAGCCCAGGACCCAGACGTGGCTTATAGACAGCTTGCTTTGGAGGTGGCAAGGAAGTATGGTGGTCAGATAAGAATGACTTGACAGAAAATTGTAAATTGGAAAATATGCTGAAATGGGATAGCTAGGTGGCATAGTAGTTAGAACATTAGGCTTGGAATCAAGAAGACTCTTCAGGGACAGCTATATGGCTCAGTGGATTGAGAGCCAGGCCTAGAGATGGGAGGTGCCAGATTCAAATATGGCCTCAGACACTTCCTAGCTATGTGACCCTGGGCAAGTCACTTAACTCCTGTTGCCTGACCTTTACTGCCTTTCTGCCTTGGAATCAATTCATAGTATTGATTCTTAGATGGAAGGTAGGGGTTAAAAAAAAACAAAACACCTCATCTTCATGAGTTCAAATCTGACTTTAGACACTTATTAGTTGTGTAACCCTAGAAAAATCACTTAATGCTGTTTCCCTCACTTTCCTCAAAATAAGCCAGAGAAGGAAATGACAAACCACTCCAGTATCTTTGTCAAGAAAACCTCAAATGGAGTCATGAAGAGTCAGACATTACTGAAACTACCCAACAAAAAAAAGCTAAAATGGTGTAGGGTGAGAGAATTGTATTTAGGGTCAGAAGACAGGGTTTTGAATCTCTGCCACCCTGTGTGACCTCAGGAAAGATACTTAACCACTCTAAATCTCAGTTTTCTCATCTGTGAAATGAGAAGGTGAGGCTAAAAGACCTTAAAGTCCCCTCTCATTCCTATATCTATTATCTCTCTCCAATTTTCAGTTTTCCCATCTATAAAAAAGAGGAATTTGGACTTGGTGGTCTCTTTGGGCCCCTGTGTCTCTAATGATCCTACAATGTGATTGCCCAGGTTTAATGAACAGTCTTTTTTTTTTTTAAACCCTTGCCTTCTGAGTAGCAAGGGCTAGGCAATGGGGGTTAACTAACTTGCCCAAGGTCACAAAACCAGGAAGTATCTGAAGTCAAATTTGAACCCAGAACCTTCCATCTCCAGATCTGGCTCTTAGTCCACTGGGCCACCTTACTGCCCCTATGAATAATCTTTTTAGAAAAATCCAAAGCCACTTGCTACTTTTACTTGGCAAGAGGGTCATGTGACACTTAGATAGTTTGAATCAAACCCCCATACTAGGAAATAGTGTCTGGGCCCTGCTCTTGAATTTTGAAAGTGTTGTAGTGTCTGTAGCAACCTCTACCCAAGTCTTATTCTTCCCCTGCCTGCCTCCTTCTAAGCCACAAGTTTTAAAATGCAATGCAGGCCAAGGGTCCTTGTTAGTCTACTCATGTGCTCCTTTAAAAGCATCTGCATGTCAAATTAACCAATCAATTAGAACCTTAAGTTATTCATCTCACAGGTTCTGCACTGAAAAGCTAGCCAGGGCTTTATCTCAATCTTTTGTGCCAACAGTCCTCTAAAAAAAAAACAAAAAAAAACCCCATTCAAATCTCAAATTCAACAGGCTGAGTAATTTAAAACTGCAGTTGTTCAGGGCCCTCATTAGCTATAAAAATTATCATTCTGAGATGTATAGATTTCTTTGGTGGAGCAGAGCTGGTTAGAATCAGCACTTTCTTGAAATTCTAATTCAAAGGTCCAGTGTGATTGCTGATGTGAATGACAAATGATGGGCAATTCTCCCCTCCTTCCAAACCAAGCAAACCAGACCAAATTTCTTTGGGGTCAAGCATATTCTTTGTAATTTTATGACATTCAGTTTTCATTATTTTGTGATGGTTGTTCTTTGTTGGAGTATATTGTTTACATTGGTGTGGTCACCTTGTATATTATTTTCTTGTTTGTGCTTACTCCACTTTGCATCAGTTCATGTAAGTTTTTCCACACTTCTCTGCAGTCATGGGGTTTCCTATGGCACAGGAATGGGTAGCTCAGTAGCTAGAGTGCTGGGTTTGGAGTCAGAAATACTCATCTTCTGAGTTCAAATCTGGCCTCAAATACTTACTAGTTGTATGACTCTGGGTAATTTACCTAACCCCCATCTATCAAATGAGTTAGAGAAGGAAATGGCAAACCCCTCTAGTATCTCTCCCAAGAAAACTCCAAATGGGGTGATGAAGTGTGTTGGCCACAACTGAAATGATTGAACAACAATAGCATAGTAATATTCCATTCCATTGCTATACTATAATGTTTTTAACCATTTCCCAACAACTACTTTGTTTCCAATTCTTTTCAAGCACTATAAATATTTTGAGGCATTTTTTTGAATATTTGAGGTCTTTCTTCTTATCCATGAATTCCTTGGGATATGCACTTAGTAGAATCTAGATCAAATGCTTTTAGCCATTTTATATTCCAAATTGCTTTCCACAATGGTTGTAGTGATTCACAGCTCCATGAACAATGTACCAACATGCTTATCTTCCCATAACCCCTCCCACTGATTTTTCTCATCTTCATATATACTTATATACATTGGGACAAAAATATATCAATATCTACCTAGCTACCTAATAATGTATATATCTGTCTATCTATTTAATAATCGAATCTATCCATCTACCCATTCACTTATCCATCTGCCTGCCTGTCTGTCTGTCTATCTATCTATCTATCTATCTATCTATCTATCTATCTATCTATCTATCTATCTGTGCCTATTTATCTATGTGCCTACGTACCTATGTATCTCTCTACTTCTCTATCTTTTTGTCTTTATCTGTCTGCCTATCTGTCTACCTCAACATAATCAATTTAGCTCCATACCCCATCTATCTTGGATGGACGTTCTCTATATTACTAGGCCTTAACTATTCTCCTTTGGCCAACTCAGACAGCAAGACCTTAGGCAAAATCAAAGAATTATAAGGAAGCCCTCCAGTTCAACTCATACCTGACTAAGGGCCTCGTCTGCAACAACACTATTCCCTTACATCAAACTGAAATCTTCTCTTCAATGTCCATGCCCTGTTCTCAGTTCTACTCTCTAGATCCAAGAAGAGTCTGCTTAATTTCTCTTTCACCAGATAACTCTTTAAATATTTAAGCACAATCAATGACTATGTTCCTGCCACATCTTCTCTTCTCTAGAATGAACATCACCAGTTCCTTCAACTCATACAATATGGTTACCAGTTCTCTTGCCATCTTGACTGACTTCTGGACCCATTGTACTAGCCTGTTGGGATCTTTTGGGGTCCTGTCATTGAACAAGAGCTAGTGTTCTAGATTTGGGTCATCTAAAATTGACAAGCAATGTGGTATGGTAGAAAGAAGGCTGAGCTTGAGCCTTAGGTTCAAATCCTAGTTCTTCTACTTACAAGCTAGTAGAATCTTCAGTCTTCTCATCTGTAACATGAGAATAACAATAATTATACTAAGAGACAGAGGGGAATACCCTATAATATCTCAGGCCCTTTGACTACTACATCTTCTCTTCACCAGGATGCAGAGAGTATTTACCCTATTCTCATCCTGAATACCAGCATGGAATACTAGATACTGTTATAATTAAAATAGTTGAGGTTATAAACTGTAGGAGTTAAAATAGTGGAAGACTTAAATTGTTGTAGATAAAAAAGTGGATGAGTAAATTGTGACCGCAGAAAATGTTTTCACTACAGTGTCTTGTTTCAAATCAAATATAAGGTGGTCGCCAGGGAAATATTCCCAATTATGAATATACCCGAGTCAACTGGGTTTTATAGAGAATTTAATCAATAATACAATGAGGAATTAAAGAAAGAGAGAAAGAGTAAGAAAGGAATAAGTATGAAGGGCCTTAAGCCAACATGGCCTAGATCTGAGTCTTAAGAGAGAGAGATCAGTCAGTCCTTAATCACTCACCACAAGATCTGTCCAAGCAAGAATATAGACACCAGTTCAGCCAGCCATCCTTCTCCAGAGAGGGATTCTTCTGACTGTCTCAAGAGACTGCCTTCAAGAGACTGTTTCCAGAGCTCTCTCCCAACAGCCTCCTTAGAGACTGTTTTCAAGAGACTGTCCTTTTTAGGAGACTGTCATCTCCTTATATAGGGAATTTTCTCCTATGTCACCTCCCCTAAGTTCTCCCATCTACCAATCACAGTAGACATTTTTCAAAGGACAGACCATTCTTAGTTCACACCTAAGAAGCTGTAAATTTTTGAGTAATTCACACCAGGAAAGCTCTGAGTAAGTTTCTCACCTCTTTGTCTCTTGTAAATTCACAAGTTGCTTGACCTTTATAGGTACTTAGCACCCTTTTGTATTAGTCCTAAAATAGGCATGGCCTAAGAACTTTTTGTCCCACTATAAGTATGGGTTTAAGTACTTTTCATTGTTCAGAAAGGAGTTTATAACTTTATCTTCCCCTAAGGCATGCTTAAGTATGGTGAAGTAGAGTTCTCACATTCCTGATCCAAGTTACTTTCACTGCCCAAATGGGGAATGGTCCCAATGGGGAATTTTTAAGGTTCACAATCCAACCTTATGAAGTAGGGTCTGAGAATTTTTAAGGTTCACAATACCTAAACCTGGAGTCAGGAAGATTTGGGTTCAAATCCCACCTCAGACACTAGCCGAGGGACTCTAAACAAGTCACTTAACCCCTCTCAAACTCAGTTTACACACACTCTCTCTCCCTTAATATCTATATATCTATATCTATATCTATATCTATATCTATATCTATATCTATATCTCCACTATAAAACAGAGGGGAAGATAATAATAGAACCTGCCTCACAGGGTTATTGGGAAACCACAATGAGATTATATGCAGATTATATATATGTACCCATATATACATATACCTATGAAAAGTTCTTTGCAGTGCTCTATAATTGCCATCTATTATCAGTTAAAAACAAGTTAGAAGGGGAAGGAAAAATGACCACACACTACAGGCACCTCAGGTGGGAATACCTTCTTCAGAGGATCCTGTCAGACAGAGAATCTTTTGCCTAGTGGTACTGAGATTGGGGAAGGGAACAAGTGAATACTATGTGCCAGGCACTATGCTAAGTATTATAGGTATTATCAAGCTATTGGGCCTCAGTTTCCCCATATGTAAAATGAGAAGGATAAATAAAATTCTTTCCAAGGTCTCTTTTGTCCCTAACTCTATAGTCCTATAAAGGGAAACTCATTATGTTCTGTGGTATCCTATTCTATTTTGAGACAGCTCTAATTGTCAGAAAGTTTTTCTCAACAGTGAGCCAAATCTTATAACCTTCTCCATTTATTCCTCATGTGGCCCTCTAGAGCCAAAGAGATAAAATCTAGTTCTTCCTTCACTGGAGAGCCTTTTGAATAGCTGAATAAAGCTATGACATCTCTCCTTCCCCCACATCTTCTCTTCTCCAGGCTAAGCTGCCCCAGTGTTTCCAATAAATCCCTCACTGACATGGCTTCAAGTAATTCTGACGATAGCAGAGGGATGGAGAAGAAGGCCTTTTAGAACTTTGAGCCCTAACATTCTCTGCTCTCAGACTCTTATGATCAGCCATGGCTGTTCCGGGTGTCTAGAGAGAGGAGGGGACACATGTTTTCAGAATAAAGTAGGTCACAGGATAGACAAGTGAAGCCCATTGTGTAGAGATGGGCCATTCGTGAATCACTCAAGAGGAAAAATTGAAATTCTGGCTTCAGATCACTTCTGACAGTTAAAGACCAGCTGGCTCCAAACGAGACTGCAAACAAATTTGCTGAGCGAGGAGACTCCTAACTCACTGGGTATGAGGTCGCCTGGAGTGGAGGTTCCAAATTTCCACAGGGACTTTGTCCTATTATCTTTTCAGGGGGGAGAAGTGAGACCACACAGTTCACTGCAGATTTTCTTCTACTATGAGAGATATCAAATGGGAAAGCGATAAACATCCCTGAAAGCATTGTGGTACTCAAAGGAAAAGGGCTTTCCTACATGTAGATCAGTGGGACAGATTAAAAATGGGGGAGATGGAATCATACTGAGTCCCAGTTTCTTTCCACTCCTTCCTGCCTCAGTGAGATCATTGAGGGAAGTGGAGAGGACAAGTTGAATAAATCACCCACAGGTAGTGTCAGTCAAAGGCTTAGCCTTGATCCCAGGCCCACAGCTCCTCAAGAGGTACTAAGCTAAAATTGTAGAACATGGTGGCTCTATCTGGGTTCATCACAGCTCATATGGAAGGATCATAGATTTAAAGCTGAACCTTGGAGGTACTACCCCATCATTTTACAGATGAGGAAAATGAGGCTCAGAGAGGTTAAGTGACTTTCTCAGAGTTACAGAGTTTATAAGTATCTAAGGTAGAATTCAACCCTATGTTTTCTTGACTCAAGTCCAGGACTATCCATTGAACCATGTTGCTGTTAAGGTGTGCAAAGCACTTTCTTCACAACAATTCTCTGAGGTGGTTGGTCCTGCAGATCTGAGTAATTTTTCAGATTGGGAAACTGAGTCTGAGAAAGGTGAAGTGAGGAAGAAGTAGATCTGACCTTGGAAAGAACTAGGTTTGACTCAAGGCTCTGTCATGTACTACCTATCCAACTGTAGGCAAATTCCTCTTCTTTCTCTGGGCCTCAGTTTTCTCACTTGTAAGTTGAGAAGGTTGGACTAGATCCATGCTGGTGAACCTATGGCACCTGTACTGGAGAGAGATGCTCCTTTCTCTTTCTCTACAATGCCTGAGGATATTTTCACTTCTGCCCAACAGCACAATGGGAGCACTTCTTCCCTCCTCTGTTTGGGGTAAGCGGGCAGCTTACATGTGTGAGAGTACCGTTTGGACTCTCAGTCTCTAAAAGGTTTGCTGTCACTTACTAGATGGTCTCTATAGTCCCTTCCAAATGTAAATTCTATGATTTCATGGACTTCCCCAGTCACACAGCTAGTAAATGTCAGAGTTCAGAATCAAACTCAAGTCCCCTGATTCCAAACCCAGGATTGTTCCAACTCCCCTTGACTATTCTGTGGAAATCCAATCTCCCCTGATCCCCCCCACCCACCCCACTTACCACCAATCTTTATTTGCTTCAGGGCTCATGGAGAGGATGTCTTGGATCAGTTCAACCCTCCCTCACACTTACCTTTTCCCTGTTGCTGTGGGCAGTGAGAGATCGGTGGGCTGCCCCTCTCAGTGCTGTCCGGTAGTTATAGAAATTGCCTGTGGGATCCATCTGGTGCTGGAAACCAGACCAGAAAACATCTTGTTTATTCCAGCTGCATGCCTGGGTGGCTGGGTGTGCTCATAACTTAAAAAGATATTCTTTAAAGCACATTCAGAGACAGTAGTTAGGGAGTGGGATTTACTTTCTCCTTACCTCGAGGATGAAAAACTTGGCTGTTTTCACTTTGGACCATGTCTTCTTTAGCCTGGAGACGGGGCTCATGTTCATGCCCGCTGGAAGAGAGATATGAGAGACAGGAAAAGGAGGTTGCTTATTTGCCTTCCTCCTCTTCCTCACCCCAGGATAAATGCCACATTTAGCGATAGCTACTTACAGATGATTGCCATCAGTGAATTGAAATTCCCAATGTTGAAGCACTCCCGAGCCACATCTATGAAGAACTCAATTACCTGTGCTCTTTGCTTCTTTTTGGCTGGCTAAGGAGAAACAAAGACAGGAATATACATTGTCAAGGATGTAAGATTAGTTCCCTGAGGCCATCCAGAAAGTGGCATCTTCTGCTTACTACCTGTGTGACTTTGGGCAAGTTACTCAGACTCTCTGGGCCTCATTTCTTATTAATAAAGTAAGGTGGGGCAGCTAGGTAGCAGAGTGGTTAGAGCTCCAGGCCTGGAGTCAGGAAGATAGCAGTTTGAATCTGCCCTCAGATACTTCCTAACTGGGCAAATCACTTAATCCCAGTTACTTAGTCCTTGCTCTTCTATCTTAGAATTATTACTAAGACAGAAAGTGAGTTCAAAAAATTATTTTTAAGTTAAAAAAAATAAAGGCGATGGAACTCCAAAGTTCTTTTTGATCCCAAACCTATGTTGCAATGAACATGGGGCCACCTTGGGCCTTGGCAGAGATAATGGCTCATTGAATGTCATCAGGTGGAGCTGGAGGAATCTAGACATCTTCTGCTGTGATCAGATTGGGCATCAGGGGGCTATTTGCTTGTTGATGCAGAGACCCGTTCCTGGGTTTGCTTATTCTTGGACTCTGAGGGGCCAAACAGGACAGGCCTGGGCTGGGGCGGGTTTTCTGGAGTATATCTGGGGGTATTTGCTCACCATGCAGATTTCAGTTGCCACAAGGTAACACAGACGGTTGAACCATTTCACATAAGCCTCGAGGTTATTTGTCTTGTTCTGTTCACTGAAACAAGGCTAGAAAAAAGATGTACATATAATTTTGAGACTCTGGCATTGCCTAAAACACCCAGACAGGAGGTAATGATGGTGATGGGGGCTACACATTGAGGGATGATCAGGGAGAAGCATTTCAGGGAGGAGTGTAGAGGAGATTAAATGGAGGAAGGGGAAGGGGATGCAGGAATAGAGAAGCAGATTGATCTACAGCATGCAGCCATTCATTCAATAAGCATTAAACACTATACAAAGACAAAAAGACAAATCAGCCCCTGCCTTCAGGAAGCTTAAGTTTAATTACAGCACACTAGAAGTCTCTGACTTTGTGTTCAATCCTATTAAACTTAAACTAACTTTAATGTTTATTTATTTATTTTAAATTAAACCTTTTCCTTCCGTCTTAGAATCAATACAGCTGAGAAGTGTCTGAGGTCGGATTTGAACCTAGGACCTCCCATCTCTAGGCCTGGCTCTCAATTCCCTGAGCTATCCAGTTGCCCCCAACTTTACTGTTTAGATCACATGAATCTCAGCTCAATCTTAACTCAACCCTCTCCCACTTCAACCTCCCTCCCCGCCAGTTCCTTCTTTAAAATGTAAGAATGGGACTTCATTCCACCACTGGGACTTTCACCATTATGCTATACCTAGCTGAGCCTTTAAAGGAGAACTGTTCTGCTTAGCCCCTAGAGGACCAAATAAGGGATAGAAAATGCAGAGGGACCAATTGAATTTGAAAGTCAGGGAAAAAAACAAAACAAAACAAAAATTTTTTTCCTAACTTTACATTCTACCCCAATATCGAATGGGCTGTTTTGGTAGAGGATGGGATCCCCCCTTAAAGGTCTTTAGATATAGTCTGGATGACCACCTGTTGGGGACAGTGTAGATGGGAGAGCTTGTTTGGGAATAGGTTGGATTAGATTACCACCAAAGTTCCTTCTAACTCTTATTCTTTTATCTTACCTCATTCTTCCAAGTCTTCAATTCAGAAACTTGGCTTCCCTTAGAGACTGACACATCTTTTCTCTGTAGATCCTTCTCCCATACACACTGACTCCTTGGGAGGAGATCTTGTCATTTTTACCTTTCCAACATCTCTCACATCCAATACTTTCTCTTCACCAAATAGCTGCCACCAAATTTGACCCCTTCAGTTCATCTCCTCTAGATTATCAAAACACCCTCCTAAATAGGCTTTTCTCCCTCAGGTCACTCCAAATTCCAGGTCATACTACACACTGCTGCCAAATTTAATTTTCCATAAACACAGATTTGGCCATGTGGCCCCCCTGCTCAATCAACTCTGGTGGCTCCCTGTTACCTCTAGGGTGAAATAGAAACTTCTTTGTTTAGTTTGGGTTTTTTTTAAGCCCATATCTGGGTAAGGGTTAAAAAAAATCATTGAGAACTTCAAAGTGCTTTTGTTTATGTCAGGTTAATGTTGATTGTTATTTACCATACTGAAAAATTTGAAATTTAATTAATTCATTAAAATGACTAAATTCACTGTTTGCCTAATGTTTTTTTTTATGAAAAATAACCATTTTCCAGAAGAAAAAAACTATTGATATGAGTGACATTGTTTTTACCCATTTTATCAGATCTCTCTTTTTTTTTTAGCTTAAAACCAAAAGGAGATTTATTAATTTAGAAAGTAATGTTGAGAGTGGCCAGGAGGATAGCAAGGTGTAACAGCAAGATGGGGAGCAATTCCCTGGGAGGACAGCATGAAAGGAAAGGCTGTTCCCCCATGGGGATCAGATCTCTTTAATGTCAGTTTAGGTTTAACAGGAATGAGCATAAAATCAGACATACTTCTATACTAGAAGATAACTGGATTCTTTATTTTCTTCTGCAATCAACTTGTTGTAGTATATAAATTGAAGTAGATGAAGAAAATCCAGTCTCAAATAGATATGTTTTCAGGAAGAAGAGGAGTGTTTTAATAATTGAATATCATTTTAGTATTATTCTGAAGATTGTTTTGATTTTAAGAACTATGTAAAAGGGTCTCTCGAACCCTACTTTGAGAACTACTGTACTATAAAAAGAGAGGGAAGTGAAGACAATTTCTGACTGAAGGAATCAAGGAAAGCTTCATGATGGAGAAGACATCTGAATTAGTCCTTGGAGAATGGCTAAGATTTCAGCAAGTGAAGAGTGGGGATGGTAATTCGAGAATAGAGAAGTAGTAGGAAGAAGAATTCTAGAAGGAGGGAAGAGAATGCAGTTGGCATTCAGGGCTGTCAGACCATTCAGTTTGGCTGAAGTAGTTCAGTGAATAAACAAGAGTAGGTGGAAATAATACTAGAAAGGTAGATTCAGGTCTAATTGTAGAAAGCCCCCAGGGTAAGGAGTTTCTATAATAGATGATAATATATACACACACACATATATATATGGCTATAATCTATACTAGATGATAACAAGACATTGAAGGTTCTGATACTCTGCAACACAGCCAATCTGTATTCAGTGTGTGGCACCTAAGTGGTATAGTGGTTAGAGCACTGAGCTTGGAATCAGAAGTTCAGTGAGGAACTTTCTGAGTTCAAATCTGATTTCAGACACTATTTGGGTGACCCTGAGCAAGTTGGTTAACCCAGTTTGTCTCAGTTTCCTCAACTGTCAGATGAACTGGAGAAGGAAATGATGAACCACTCTAATATCTCTGACAAGAAACTCCAAATGGGGTCATGAAGAGTAGGACATGACTGAAAAGGCTGAACCTCCCCCCCCCCCCATTCAATTTGGGTCCATATTTTCCCCTATCAACTCAGTGATAGTGGTGGAGACTTGAGTTCAAATCTGATCTCATACTTGATAGCAGTGTGATTCTGGGCAAGTTACTTAACCCCTGCTGCCTTAATTTCAACTCAAAAAATGAGGATCATCATCGTGCCACCTCTCTCCCAGAGTTATTGTGAAGGTAAAATGAGATAGGCTTTGTAAAGTGCCTTGGAAATCTTAAAGCGCTATGTAAACGTTAGCTATTACTCGTATAGTTGCTGTTGTCTCCAGGTGGTGAGCTCCCTAAGGGCAGAAAGCATGCAATCAGGAGAGATCACAAGATCCCAGCTGCCAGTGGGTCGTAATCAACTTTATATCTCCCCCAGTGACCAACACAGGGTCCTGGATGTAACAGGGACTCCGAAAACATTTCTTAAAGGAACCAACAAATAACGTTCCTTTTAATCTCCAGTGCTTTGGAAGGTCTTTTCCTTTTTCATATTTGTATTTGTATGTATCTCAAAGTGACCACTAGAGGGCAATCGTCTACACAAACTAGTCCATTTGAAGTAAAATTGATTTTCTTTCTCTAGAGCCAGTGTTTTTAGGGGCATTACAAGATCACTGAGAGAGAAGTTCAAGGGGCCTTAAAGGTCATCTAGTCTGACTCCAATATTTTAGAGATGAGGAAACTGAGGCCCAGTTTCAGCATTCTTGCCATCATACCAAGAAAAGCACAAAACACGGAACTTGGATGGACCATTAGAGGAATCTAGTCCTATCTTCCCAGTGACAAATAGAGGTCCAGAGAAGGGACAGAATTTGTCCAAGATCTTGCAGCCAGACAGAGATAAAGAACTGGACCCGGAATCAGGAAGATCAGAGTTTGAATCCCACTTAATTTGATTTTCACAATGACCTGGGAAGTAGGTGCTATTCTTATCCCCATTTTATTTCATTTTTGCTTTATTTTATTTAAAAACATTTAAAATTTTTTTCCCATGATTCCATGATTCATTTTCTTTCCCTCCCTTCTTCTCCCCCTCCCCCCTGGAACTGACAAGCAATTCCACTGAGTTATATATGTGTTATCACTTGTCTGATCCCCATTTTAAAAGATGATTAAACTGAGGCAGATGGATATTAAGTGACATAACTAGTGAGTGTGTAAGGCTGGATTTGAACTCAGATCTTCCTGACTCCAGTCCCAGAGATCCCTCCACTGAGTCACCCAGATAGTCTTTAAAATATTAAAAAGATAAGTTCAATGTAATAACCTCTTTCCTAGAGAAATCTATAGTTCTTATGTCAGGGCCTCATATATAATAGAGATACAATTGTCTTTTTTTGGCAGAGGAGAGACAGGAAGGAACAAATCCCCTCCTTACCTTCGTGCTGTCCAGAGAATCTTTATGCACAAAAGCCTGGACAAATTCTTCTGGTCCGATGTGACTCAGCCTTTCCTGGAAAGAGAGAGAAAAGAAAAGGAGCCCTAAAACCCAGGACTGATACAGCCAAGGAAGATGATGCCGATGCCATTGTCTGACTCAGAAACCTATGGGGAAGCCATGTGCCCCCACAGCCGTGCTCTGAGCTTCCTGTGTCCAGCCTGATCAGGCCTTTCATTTGCCCTCATGATCTTCCTGGATTAGTCTGAGTCTGACTTACCACATGCGGGGGGTGAGAGTCCGGGAGGAAGGAGCAGCTCCCAGGCCAGCTGCCTGCCCAGACAGACACAGACAGGTTTCTGGGCAGACCAAAGCAGTGACAGCTTTGTTACTTCATCATCATCACTATCAACGACCACAGACATGTATATAATGCTTTTCAGATTTATAGAGCATTTCCCTTACATAGTGGAGGTTGCGCTAACTAGGGGAGTAATTTAGCAGAAGTTGAGTTGGTCTCTAGCAGAGATGTCAAGCAGGCTGCTGCAACACTCCTGAGTGCAGCCAAACTAGATTAAGGCATCATTGAGGAGGGCAGCTAGGTGGCTCAGTGGATAGGGAGCCAGACCTAGAGAAGGGAGGTTCTAAGTTCAAATCTGGCTGCAGATACTTGCTTCTGTGTGACCCTGGGCAAGTCACTTAACCCTGTTGCCTCTTCTATCTTGGAAGTGACACACAATATTGATTCCAAAATGGGAGGTAAGGGTTTAAAAAATGTAATTGACAAATATTTAACAAAATCAATTAAAATTACCACAAAATGTAGGTAACATTTTAAAAGTAAGTCAATATGTCAGCAGGGATCCTTAGGTACAAATTTGTGGTTTTTCTTCTATATGGATGGCCCAACTAGACCAATTCAATCTCCATGATACATATATTATCTCATTTCAGCCTCATAACTATCTTGTGTGCTAGATACCCTATGTGGGAACTATAAATATCATTATCCCCATTTCATAGATTTAAAATTTTAGGGTCATTCCATCCAACCAATAAACATTTCTTAAGCATCTATATATGCTGGGCACTGTGCTAAATGCTGGAGATACAAAAATAATAATCCCTGCCTTCAAAGAGTTTATAATCTAATGAGGAAAACAACCTGCAAATAAAAAAAAATATAAAAGTATCCCTTCCATATCTCAACTTTCTCCATCATCTTGGTTTGGATATATTGTGGATTGGCATAAGAAATTAAATGGGAATTTTGGGGGAATCTGAAGAAGCCACAGAAAAAATGTGAAGGCCAGAAAATGGCACAGAAAAAGATTAAAAACTCAGAAATGCATAAATCAATGGATAGTATTATAAGTATATGTATAGTATTGTACATCACCATATTTTATGTCTTAATACCATAATTATACACAATTTCTTTTAATACTCCAATTTAAAAAAGAGAAAAAATTCAGACTTCTCGGATATGAAGGGAGGATCAAGAAATGTGACATGGCACCATGTCCCTAGCCCTTACAATGTCTATGCAAAGTAAGCCAGGTCCAGTATAAATTGGGAATTATTAAAATAGGAAAAGAGCTAGAATTAAGAAGGGTTAGGGAAGGCATCCCGTAAAAGGTGGGAGTTTAGTTGGGACTTGGAGGAAGCCATGGTTATCGGTAGTCAGAGTGGAGGAGGGAGAGAATTCTGGATATGGGGGACAGCCAGAGAATGCTTGGAGTCAAGAGATGGAACAGTCAGGAGGCCAGTGTCCCTGGATCAAAGAGGATATTTCCGGGAGCAAGGTACAAGAAAAGCTAGAAATGTAAAGGGCTTTGAATGCCAAACTAGAGTCTTTTGTATTTGCTCCTGGAGATAATAGGGAGCCTACTGAAGAAGACTGAGTAAGGCTAAGGGACTTGCCCCGAGGTCACACAACTCCTAAGCATCAGAGGATGAATACAAACTCAGGCCTTCCTCTTCCACCGTCTGACTTCTCTTCATTCCACATATGCTGCCCCTTTCTTGCACATGCCTTATCACACACACATATATAATTTGTTTTACAGGCCTTTTGGAGTAGAAGCAGTGTTTGATTTCGTCGGTGTAATTAAGGGCCTTTGAGATAATAATAACTTACCCTCACACTTTACTGTGCTGTCAAATAGGATAATGATCACCAAGTGCCCTGTAACTGCCAAGCCCTCGAGAAATGGGAACCAGTGTCCCTGTGGCCCCCTGAGAAAGGCAGTCTGGGCACTGAACGTGGGAAGGGCTCTGCTCTGGCGGGGACACCTCTCAATGTACTAGCCAGAGCTGAGTAAAAATGGCATTTAACAAGCTCTCTTGCCTAAATTGCATTGCTTTATCACTAGAGGGTTGTAGGTGAATGTGTGAGAGAGGGAGAGGCAGACAGACAGACAGAGACAGACAGAGAGACAGAGAGAGGTAGAGAGAGACAGAGGGGCAGAGGGAGAGGGAGAGAGAAAGAGAGAAAAAAAGAGAGAAGAAAGAGAGACAGAAAGAGACAGAGAGAGGGAGAGAGAGAGAGAGGGAGAGAGAGACAGAGGGGCAGAGGGAGAGGGAGAGAGAGAGAGTCAGAGAGAGAGAGGGAGAATCCTTTGCACAGATAACTGGGCAGGCACATGAAATAGTGACCAGAAGGTCAAATTTGGAGTTAAGAAAAAATGCCTTCAAACCTTCCCTCTGACACCAGTGTGATTTTTCTGAGCCTCAGTGTCCTGGTCTATAAAATGGCATAATAGCACCCATAGTACCCACCTCACAGGGTTGTTCTGAAGTTCAAATGACACTGTGTGTAAAGCACATTGCAAAGTTTAAATTCCTTTCTACAAAACAGTGCTTCCTCTCATAATTCATATATTTCTGATCTTTGGGGGAGGAGAGTAAAAAATTATCAGCTGGAGTAACTGAATGGTTTTTCTAGGTTTTTTGCAGATTCCCAGAAAGCCCCAGGAAAAGAAATATCCCAGCTAGTATGATTCTAGACTTCCAGAAATCTCTGGTCTGGTCTGTTGTACACATTTGCAAAGCTCCAAATCCCACAAAGGGGTAGCTAGGTGGCACAGTGGGCAGAATGCCAGTCCTGGAGTCAGGAAGACATCTTCTTGAGTACAAATCTGGTCTCAAACCCTTACTAATCATGAGACCCTGGACAAGTCACTTGATCTTGTTTGCCTCAGTTTCCCCATCTGTAAAATGAGCTGGAGAAGAAAGTGACAAACAACTACAGTGTCTTTGTCAAAAAACAAACAAACAAACAAACAAACAACCCAGATGGGGTCATGAAGAGCCAGATACAACTGAAACTACTGAATTACAACAGTAAATCCCACCAAGGCTGAGCACTGGAAAAGTGACTGCCTATGGGGAAGGGGTCTCAAGAAGAAGTAATCTCTCCTCTGTAAGGAGCATAGTACTAGGGGGCTCAATAAATGTCTGGATGTAAAACTTAAGGCTGACCTTGATGAGCATAAGCCTGGTCAGCCCTCTGCTGAATTCGTGCTATTGGTTCCCAAATAATTAGAAGGGTCTGTTAGGAAGGATATCTCTCTTGGAAGAACCTGCTGTCCACTCCATTCCCTTCTTCCAGGCTAAGGGAGGTTAGAGTTGGAAGGAATCTTAAGGGTTCAAATGAGATACCATGTGTACTTCTCTATCAGAACCTTAAAAATAGATCATAGCTATTTTTATCTAATTTAACTCCCTCATTTTATCGATGAGGAAATGGAGGTCTATAGAAGGGAAGGGGAGGGCAGCTAGGTGGTTCAGTGGATAAAAAGCCTGGTCTCACAGATGGAAGGTCCTGGGTTCAAATGTGATCTCAGACACTTCCTACGGTGTGATCCTGGGGGCAAGTCACTTAATCCCCATTGTCTAGCCCTTACCTCTCTTCTGCCTTGGAACCAATACTTAGTATTGAGTCTAAGACAGAAGATGAGGGTGTTTTTTTTTTAAGGGAAGAGGTTTATTTAAATTCACACACCTAGGACATGGCAAAACTGGGACTCAAAGTCTGATTCCTTAGAGGTTCAATGAGCCCTTTTGTATCTTTGGTTCAAAGTGGATCAAAGGCTTAATTTCTAGAATTGCTGCATGAAGAAATGAGGGGGGAACTGCAGTATCTTTTCCATTTCTCTGAAACAAAAATTACTCTGAAAATAATTCCATTACTTGTTTGTAGGTTTAAGGTTTATCATTATCTGTTAATCCTTAGTATTTATATGGCACTTTAAAGTTTTCTATGGATGATCTCATTCAATCCTCCTAACCTGAGATAGGTGCCATCATTATCCTGATTTTGTAGAGGAAGTCATTGAGGCTTAGAGTGGTTTGAGTGACTTGCCTGGGGTCAAATCCAAACTCCTCTCCTCCTCATTCTGTCTAGTGTCCCATCAGCTAGGCCTCCTAACTGCCCCCAAATTCTGTCATATTTCGCAGAAACTGAAGAGAGCAATGCTCAATACCCAAATGACTGGAACGTTGGATATCTCCCCACCTAAACAGAGAAAAGAATTCCTGGGGCTCAGTGCAAATCTTGTGCAAAACCCCCAATGGGCCAGGTCACTTACCAGTTCTACATGGGTCAGCTGCTGGGCCAGGGTGTAAGGGTCACTGCAGACGCTCAGAATCTCTCGTTGAATTGAGGGGGAAGGCTTTGTCTTGAAGGAGACGAGCTTGTCTGAGACAGTGGCATTGATTTTGACTAGACCTTCCTGTCCATGGCTAAGCGTGGCAAGCTTCTGATTCAGTGCCTGCAGAAGCTGATTCATCCTTTTCCAGTAAGCCTGAAGGAAGAGAAGAGAAAGAGAGGGGGGAAAGAACAGGGAAGGTAGGAGGAGAGGAGGGAGGGGACAAAAGAGAAGAGGGGGTAGAGAGAATGAGAAAGAGGGGACAAAGAGAAGGAAGGAGCAGAGAGGGAAAAAGAGATGAAGAAACACTGACAATCACAGGATTACAAAATTTTAAAGCTGGAAAGGACCTAAGGAACAATCACCTTTATTGGATACTTGAGATAATTTTCTAGCTCTAGAACATTCCTAACCTAGCTCTGAGTCTATCTTCAGCAAAACTATGGCACAGTAGAAAGAGTATAATATTTAAGAAGTCCAAGACCTGTGAACAAAGCCAGATCTGCTGCTTATTGTATTATCAGAGGAAACAGAAAGACATTTCTTGGAAAGGGGTGGAGAGAAAGGGTGGATTCAGAGCATCCTTAAACAAAAATGTTTGAAAGAATAAAGGGGACAGTTTTCATCGTAGTGAATTGAAAAAACCTGAATACTAAGAAGTCCAAAGACCAATGAGCTAACCCTAGAAACAATAAAACTGGAATTTGTTTTTTAATGTCTGAGGCAGGGGTGTCAGATTCATGGCCAGAGGTAACATGAAGATCCCAGTGTTCCTGAGTGAGAGGCCCCCAACCAGATTAAAATATAACTGGGAAACATTTAACAAAATAAATAAAAATACAAAAAAAAACATAAAAACTCCAACAACTTCTTACCTTCTATGTTAGAACTGATACTAAATATTGGTTGGTTCCAAAGCAGAAGAGCAATGGGGGCCAAGTGATTTGTCCAGGGTCAGACGGCCAGGAAGTGTCTGAGACCAGATTTGAGGCCAGGACTTCCTTTCTCCAACCCCTCTATCTACTGAGCTCCCTCACTGCCCCCTAATACTACCTTTGAAAATTAAGTTAATATGCAGTTGTGACCCTTCCTTTGTATTTGAGTTTCAAAACACTAGTCTGAGGTATTTGTTTTTCTTATCTCTGATTTTTCAATTTGCTGGCTTTTTTTTTTTAAAGAGACACCATTGATAGCTGGGAGCTTTTAGGCAACAAACTGTCTTTAGCAGGCATTCAAGAATCCGCAGCTCATGCAGCCTCCATTAGCCCCATAATGCCATTTGGTCAACCAGCCATCTGAGATGGACATTTGCCTCCCCCTCAGCAGCAATGTGAAGTTTCCATGGAGACTTTCAATTCCCCCAAAAAGAGTGAAGAAAAAGAGGTCTTCTGTCAAGCTTCAATCCAGAAGACTGATCTACAAGCCCTTTCACTGTCATCAGTGTCACAAGGAGAAGCACAAGGCTGGGAATGGTTTAACCCCATCAGGCAGCTGCTTGCCCCTGAGCCCCTAACGTACTCCAGACCAAGTTCAGGACTCATTCACTCATTCACTCATTCATTCACTCATTCATTCATTCATTCATTCATTCATTCATTCATTTCATAGATACTTCCTTGATACCTGCTCCGTGCAGGTATCTGTGCTGGACTGTTCCATAGAGAAAACAGAAAAGGCAGCACATGGAGCTTACAGACTAATCAGAAAATTAAAATCATTCATTTGACATTCAGCAAACACAAAGGAGCCAGTGCAAGGTGTTGGGCTTGCAAAGATATATGACATGGCCTTTGGCTTCAAGGAGCTGAAACAGGAATATCTTATGTGAAAAAATAATGTCAGGCAAACTGGAATATGATGAGTACATGAGGAGAGGCAATGTCCTAGAGTGGACACAAGGTCAGCCCATGACTGGAGAATGGCTAAACAAAGTGTGTTACATGAAGATAATGGATTCTGATGGCCACAAGAAATGACAAATATGATGAATACCAAGAAGCATAGAAAGGACTATATTAATTGATACAGAATGAAATAGTCAAAGCCAAGAAAATATTACATACAATGACTACACTAATGTAAATGAAAAAAACAACCATACACAAAAAAATCAAAAGTGAATGATATTGGGGGACAACCAGGTGGCTTAGTGGATTGAGTCAGGCATAGCAGTGGAAAGTCCTGGGTTCAAATCTGACCACAGACAGGTATGACCTTCCTACCTGGTGTGACCCTGGGCAAGTCTCTTAACCCCTGTTGCCTAGTCCTTACTACTCTTCAGTGGAACTGATACACAGAATTGATTCTAAGAAGGGAGATAAGAGTTTGTGTTATTTTTTAAGTGAATGAATTGAGAATTACAAAGAATAGGCATGGGTTGTAAGAAGAGATATAAGAAGACCTTCCTTCCTGACTGCGCCTCTGCACAGATGGGAGGTCCATGAATGTAGACTTTTTTTATGTATTGATCACATATGCTGGGTTTTTTTTAACCATTTCTTTTTCTTTTCATTAAAAATATTATTTGTTATATAGGATGGCTCTCTGAGGCAGAAAGGGGGAGGCACAATTATTAAAATTATTTATAATAGCCATAGGGCAGAAACAGAGAGGTACAAGCAAAATGCCATGGGAGCTCAGAGGAGATACATATCTTCAAGATGAGAGGGTCAGGAAGAAATTCACAGAAGTCAATAGCCAAGACTGAGAACTTTGGTAAGAGCTACATATAGCCCAGGCCTTCACCAGTAATGATTCATAACTAGTACAAGGTAACTGGGGCTTTGCCTAAGATTGCTAAAATGGATGTGGGGTAGTGCCTTGCTTTTCCTCATAATCACCTCCTATGTAGTGCCACTGTCCCCCAGGTACTGTCCTTCTCCTGGCACCCACCTTCCCTACCAGTCCCTACAAGGGTATGGACCAGCATCTCTGGGGAACTGGCCTCCTCCTCTCTGTCCTTTCCATCCCTTGGTTCATCACCGCCACTTCCCTTCCCAACTAAGTCTGCCCCAGGAACAATACCTGGTTGTGGCTTCCCCGAATTTAAGGCTTCAAAGATGTGGTTGTCTGTTGGTTAATTTGACTGAACTATGTTTATCCCTTTTTTTATTCATTGTTATTATGATTGGCTCCCTGGGAGGCTACATTGGGAAATGTAGGTGATGTCAAAACAAAAGGTATCAATAATGGTTTTTAAACAGAAGTCTGGGAGAGGCTGATGACTGCTCCTCACCCCTAGACTCGTGATTCTGCCAAAGAGGGCACGAGGGCTGGTCTGAGCCCTGACTTCATTCTGTTCTATGAGCTTTGTTCCCTCCACCACTTCCTACAGATGAGGTTTCTCACAGATGAACAGACTGTGGAGAGGGAATTGATTAAATTGGCACTGTTTTAATTACAGTAAACGCAAATGATTGTAAATCTTAAAAACACACACACACACACACATGCATGCACATTCCGCCACAGCATCTTAACAACACCCACTATATCGCTTTAATTATCCTTCACAGCACCAGCTTTCTAAAGAAGGGAAAAGAGCTCTGCCTGTAATTACCCGGAATTCCGTAAGAGACAGCTGTGGCTTGTGGAGAATTCCAAAGAAGCAGCCTTTGGAACTGGGGGGTGGGTGGGATGAGGTGGGGAGGCTGGAAGGGATTGGGTGGTTCATCTGGGACTGTCACATTTCTTGTGCTCTTCTTTCCCTCCTACCTCAAGGTCTGAGAGAAATAGCGTGTGTGAGTGTTCAGTCAGTAGTTCGGGATATCCTGCTGATTCTGCCTTCTGTCAAGGGTTTCCAGTTCCCAGCTAAGCCACGGTGGTCTCGGGGACGTCGTTCATCTTGAAGCTTGAGCCACAGAGGCCACGGGTGGTTAGGCCAGCAGGGTTTCAGAAACTCTGAAGACTGGCAGCCACTCCGAAAATAGCATCTCACAGCAAATGTGCTTATGGCCTCATGAGACTATCTAGGACAGGCTCAAACTGCACCTGAGCTCACTACAGTACCAAACTAAGACTTAGATAGAGAATCTTGGAGCTGGAACCTCAGAGAGGTGTTTAACTCTCTTTTAACATAGGAAGAAACTAAGGCCCAGTCATTGAGCATTTATTTTAGCACCTATGGCAGTGGACAGAGTACCAGGCCTGGAGTCAGGAAGATCTGAACTCAAATAGGGCCTCAGACACTTACTATCTGTATGACCCTAGGCAAGTCACTTAACTCCTATTTGCCTCAGTTTATCATCTATCTGTAAAATGGAAACACATTAGAGAAGGAAATGTCAAACTACTTCAGTATCTTTGCCAAGAAAACCTCACAGACAAATCTATAAGGTCATGAAGAATTGGATAAGACTGAATGACTGAACAACAGATGTGCCAGGAAAATTTCCACAGAGAGGAACTCATACAGAGCATTTGTGGCAGAGTCTAGGCTAGACCCTGGGTCTTTTGACTCCTAGTCTAGGTCTCTATCAGTTACATTAAATTGCCTGCAAGTACAGAGCTTGGCATCATGGAGAGTAGATATAGAAGCTAAGTGAAGACAGCCAGTCTCCTCTCCAATTCACTCTCCAATGCTAGAATGATTTCCCTAAAACATGCATCTGCTTATGTCACTTCTCTGTTTAGTAAACCCCAATAGCTGCTTATTCCTTCTGTTATAGAACAGGATAAAAATTCTTCTGATGTGGCTTTTGAAGCCTTTCACAACATCTTGTAGTCTACTTAAACATTTGTCTGGAGAAGGACCCATCAAGAGACTTAAGGCTCTCTTTCCACAGAGAGCATGGGACCATATTTCTCCAAGTTGACTACTGAAGGTAGGAAATAGATATGGAAGGAATCAATGATGCATATGAGGACTGGAGGCCCTCTTTAGAAGGAGTGTGGTACTCTCTCATTGACACCTTCCATTAGAACACAAACTTTAATTGTCCATTTCAGCAACCAATGCCAGACCCGTGATTCCCCCAACCTCTTCTGCCCTCCTCTTTGTAGATTTAACTTCACCATCACTTGAAATCCAGGACACCACAAGCTATGGGCTGATATATTGCTTATAAGCACAAAGTTTGATTTTTTGAGATGTTAATCCCCTTGAGAGGCCCTTCTATAGACAGATTTTGCCACAACTTAGCCTCAGCTAGATCCAAAGCAGATGGCCAGGTCCAGCAGGGACATAAGATGTCTTTTAAATCCAGTTGTTGCAATGTTTTAAAGACAACTGATTTTGAAAGACTTAGGAACTCAAGTGAACACAATAAACAACTAGAGTTCCAGAAGACTCATGATGAAACATGCTACCCACCTCCTGACACAGAGTATGGCCTTAGGGTACAGACTGCAGCATTGATTTTTGGGCATGGCTAATGTGAGAATTTATTTTGCCTGACTTTACAAGATTTGTAATAAGTTTTCTTTTTCCTTCCTCTTTCTTTTTCTTTCTTTCTTTCTTTCTTTCTTTCTTTCTTTCTTTCTTTCTTTCTTTCTTTCTTTCTTTCTTTCTTTCTTTCTTTCTTTCTTTCTTTCTTTCTTTCTTTCTTTCTTTCTTTCTTTCTTTCTTTCTTTCTTTCTTTCTTTCTTTCTTTCTTTCTTTCTTTCTTTCTTTCTTTCTTTCTTTCTTTCTTTCTTTCTTTCTTTCTTTCTTTCTTTCTCCTCTCTCACATTACTCTAATCGAAGTTCCCAGTTACTCTCTTATTTCTTAATTGAGTGATTCTTGGCCCCTTAGGTTCAGAATCACCTTTCCATAGTGTTGCTCCCAATCTGATGAACCAGGCCTTTGAACACCACTGTTTCAGGTACTATATTTTATCAAGATGGCAGGTTGCCTGATAGCCTCTGATAGCATTCTGCTGCAATGATGTGGCTCTCTTGTCCACTTAGAATATGTTCTTTCACATGAATTTTGGGTCACTTTCTTAGTTTTTCCTTGTATTCTCCCAAATCCATCACTGTCCCCACAGTCAATGATTACCTGGGAGGAAATCAGAGATCACTTGGGCTGACTAGCAATGCATCCTTTGAAGAGCCAAAGCAATGTATGCCTAAGACTGTCATCTCATCTCTGGAATGGTTTTCAACACAGGAGGCTAGGTTTGGCTATCTTTCCATACAGATCCCATAGACTGGTTGACTTTCCCTGAAACTGGCAGAGGGAATGATAAATCCCTTCTCTATCACTTGGGTGGTAAATTTTCATGACACATCTACCAGTTATGATTATCTTCTGTCATGCGTTCTACCAGACAATGATATCAAGATTTACTTGGGGCAACTAGGTAACACAGTGGATAGAGCATCAGGCCTGAAGTCAGGAAGACCTGAGTTTAAATCTGGCCTCTGACACTTGTATAATAACCCTGGGTAAGTCATTTAACCCTAGTTGCTTCGGTTTCCTCATCTATAAAATAAACTGGAGAAGGAAATGGCAAACAACTCCAGTATCTTTGCCAAGAAAACCCCAAATGGGGTCATGAAGAGTCTGACAACAACAAAAACCAAGACTTACTTGGACCCCAACCTACATCCATCAAATCTTTAGTCATAGTCATTTTGCATAAAAGTAATATATAATCCAGGAAATCCTAGTCTCACTCAGGAGATGAGGCTGTCTTTAGTCCCTGGTAGACAAATAGGGTTAGAGCATCTAGGCAGCAAAGAGGATAGAAGCTGGATCTAGAGTCTGAAAGAACCTGAGTTCAAATCCAGTCTCAGTTACTAGCAGTATGACCCTTGGCAAGTCACCCTCTCTGTGCCTCAGTTTCTTCATTTATGAAATATGGATTATGATAGCATCTACTTCCCAGTGTTACTGTGAGGACAAAATGAGATAATATTTGTAAAGTTTCTTATAAACTTTAAAGTTTATATAAATGCTATTACTGTTGTTGTTACCATTGTTATTATTATTATAATTACTAATCTCTCATGTTCTTTTGACTGACTTTAATCTTAATTATATGTTAACCTTGTCACCTCCAGGATTGAGAATCTAGCATCCCTAATCTTCTCCTAACCTATTAAACCCCTCCAATTCTTCCAGGCATCTTCTAATAAAATGACTTCTTGATCCCTAATTGTCAGTCACCATCCTCTAAATGACTTCACTTTGTCAGTGTTTCCCAAAATATAGTGTCTAGGATTGTCTTTTCTTTTTAGATTTTTATTGATCTCTTGTGTTTTTCCATCACTCTCATTTCCAAACATATCTCTCCTCCCTCTACTATCCAGAGTGGCATTCCTCATAACAAAGAATAAAAATGAGAAGGGGGGAAAGTTTAGCAAAACTAATCAACACATCGGCCAAGTCTGAGAATGTATGCAATGTTCCGCACTCAAGTCACCCTCTGCAAAAAGAATCAGGAGATCTATATTCTCCTCTTTTCTTTAGGGCCAAGTGGGGTCATTATAGCAGACTGGCTCATTTCAAGTGACTCTTTTCCCCTTTCCTCATCTTATATCACTCATATTCTTTCTGCCTTTATCTCTTCCTGTACTTCTGTTTTGCATGATGGAGTGGCCTCACTCACACCAAGGCCAGCTCCTCTATTTGTTCAAGTGATCACAATCCATCCTGTTTCCACCAACTGACTGCCCCACTCTATCACTTATCTTCAATCTCTCCCTGTCTTCTATCTCCCTACTACCTACAAAGATGCCTATGTCTTCCCCTTGCTAAAAACAAAAACAAAAACGACAAATCCTCAGTTGATCTTCACTTCTTCTCTGTTAATTATTGTTCTCTAACTTTCTTGCCCTTTGTAGTTAAATTCCTTGAAAAAAACTATTTACATTAGAAGCCTCCATTTTCTCTCATCTCACTCTTTTCTTAACTCCTTACAATCTGTCTTCCAATCTTGAAACAAGGTTGCTTTTTTTTTTTAAACATTATTTTATTTGGTCATTTCCAAACATTATTCACTGGAAACAAAGATCATTTTCTTTTCCTTCCACCCCCCCCCTTCTCTCTCCCATAGCCTACGCATGATTCCACTGGTTATCACATGTGTTCTTGAATCGAACCCATTTCCCTGTTGTTGGTATTTACATTAGAGTGTTCAATTAGAGTCTCTCCTCAGTCATATCCCCTCAACCCCTGTAGTCAAGCTGTTGCTTTTCATCGGTGTTTCTACTCCCACAGTTTATCCTCTGCTTGTGGATAGTATTTTTTAGATCCCTGCAGATTGTTCAGGGACATTGCATTGACACTAATGGAGAAGTCCATTACCTTCGATTGTACCACAATGTATCAGTCTCTGTGTACAATGTTTTCCTGGTTTTGCTCCTCTCGCTCTGCATCACTTCCTGGAGGTTGTTCCAGTCTCCATGGAATTCCTCCACTTCATTATTCCTTTTAGCACAATAGTATTCCATCACCAACATATACCACAATTTGTTCAGCCATTCCCCAATTGATGGGCATCCCCTCGTTTTCCAATTTTTGGCCACCACAAAGAGTGCAGTTATGAATATTCTTGTACAAGTCTTTTTCCTTATTATCTCTTTGGGATACAAACTGAGCAGTGCTTATAGCTGGATCAAAGGGCAGACAGTATTTTATCACCCTTTGGTCATAGTTCCAAATTGCCCTCGAGAATGGTTGGATCAATTCACAACTCTACCAGCAATGAATTAATGTCCCTACTTTGCCACACCCCCTCCAGCATTCATTACTTTCCTTTGCTGTCATGTTAGTCAATCTGCTAGGTGTGAGGTGATACCTCAGGATTGTTTTGATTTGCATGTCTCTGATTATAAGAGATGTAGAGCACTTTTTCATGTGCTTATTAATAGTTTTTATTTCTTTGGCTGAGAACTTCCTGTTCATGTCCCTTGCCCATTTATCAATTGGAGAATGGCTTGATTTTTTGTACAATTGATTTAGTTCTTTGTAAATTTGAGTAAGTAAACCTTTGTCAGAGGTTTTTATGAAGATTGTTTCCCAATTTGTTGCTACCCTTCTGATTTTGATTACATTGGTTTTGTTTGTACAAAAACTTTTTAATTTGATGTATTCCAGATTATTTATTTTGCATTTTGTAACTCTTTCTAAGTCTTGCTTAGTTTTGAAGTCTTCCCCTTCCCAAAGGTCTGACATGTATGCTATTCTGTGTTCACCTAATTTTCTTATAGTTTCCTTCTTTATGTTCAAGTCATTCACCCATTTTGAATTTATCTTGGTGTAGGGTGTGAGGTGTTGATCTAAACCTAATCTTTCCCACACTGTCCTCCAATTTTCCCAGCAGTTTTTATGAAATAGTGGATTTTTGTCCCAAAAGCTGGGATCTTTGGGTTTGTCATATACTGTCTTGCTGAAGTCTCTTGCCCCCAGTCTATTCCACTGATCCTCCTTTCTGTCTCTTAGCCAGTACCAGATTGTTTTGGTGACCGCTGCTTTATAATATAGTCTGAGATCTGGGACTGCAAGGCCCCCTTCCTTTGTATTTTTTTTTCATTATTTCCCTGGATATCCTTGATCTTTTGTTCTTCCAAATGAACTTTGTTATTGTTTTTTCTAATTCAGTAAAAATTTCTTTTGGAAGTTCCATGAGTATGGCACTAAATAGATAGATGAGTTTGGGTAGGATGGTCATTTTTATTATATTGGCTCATCCTACCCATGAGCAGTTAATGTTCTTCCAATTGTTCAAGTCTAGTTTTAGTTGTGTGGAGAGTGTTTTGTAGTTGTGTTCATATAGTTCCTGTGTTTGTCTCAGGAGATAGATTCCTAAGTATTTCATTTTGTCTAAGGTAATTTTGAATGGGATTTCTCTTTCTAGTTCTTGCTGCTGAGCTGTGTTGGAATTATATAGAAATGCTGATGACTTATGTGGGTTTATTTTGTATCCGGCAACTCTGCTAAAGTTGTTGATTATTTCGACTAGCTTTTTGGTTGAATCTCTAGGATTCTTTAAGTAGACCATCATGTCATCTGCAAAGAGTGATAATTTGGTCTCCTCCTTACCTATTTTAATGCCTTCAATTTCTTTTTCTTCTCTAATTGCTACTACTAGTGTTTCTAATACAAAGTCAAATAATAGAGGTGATAATGGGCATCCTTGTTTCACTCCTGATCTTAATGGGAATGGATTTAATTTATCTCCATTGCAGATGATATTAGTTGATGGTTTTAGATATATACTGTTTATTATTTTTAGGAATGACCCTTCTATTCCTATGCTTTCTAGTGTTTTTAGTAGGAATGGGTGTTGTATTTTATCAAAGGCTTTTTCTGCATCTATTGAGATAATCATGTGGTTCTTGCTGGTTTGCTTGTTGATGTGGTCAATTATGTGGATAGTTTTCCTAATATTGAACCAGCCCTGCATCCCTGGTATAAATCCTACTTGATCATGGTGGATGACCCTTCTGATCACTTGCTGGAGTCTTTTTACTAGTATCCTATTTAAGATTTTTGCATCTATATTCATTAGGGAGATTGGTCTATAATTTTCTTTCTCTGTTTTTGGCCAGCCTGGCTTTGGAATTAGTATCATGTTTGTGTCATAAAAGGAGTTTGGTAGAACTCCCTCTTTGCTTATGTCAAATAGTTTGTATAGTATTGGAGTTAGCTGTTCTTTGAATGTTTGATAGAATTCACTGGTGAATCCGTCAGGCCCTGAGGATTTTTTCTTAGGAAGTTCTTTGATGGCCTGTTGGATTTCATTTTCTGATATGGGATTATTTTAGAAATCTATTTCTTCTTCTGTTAGTCTAGGCAATTTATATTTTTGTAAATATTCGTCCATATCACCTAGGTTGGTATATTTATTGCCATATAGTTGGGCAAAGTAATTTTTAATGATTGCCTTAATTTCCTCTTCATTGGAGGTGAGATCCCCCTTTTCATCCTTGATGCTGTTAATTTGCCTTTCTTCTTTCCTTTTTTTAATTAGATTGACCAGTACTTTGTCCATTTTGTCTGTTTTTTCAAAGTACCAGCTTCTAGTCTTGTTTATTAGTTCAATAGTTCTGTCACTTTCGATTTTATTAATTTCTCCCTTAATTTTTAGGATCTCTAGTTTGGTTTTCTTCTGGGGGGGTTTTAATTTGTTCTTTCTCAAGTTTTTTGATTTGCATTTCCAATTCCTTGATCTCTGTCCTCCATAATTTGTTAATATATGCACTCAGGAATATGAATTTTCCTCTAAGTACTGCCTTGGCTGCATCCCATAAGGTTTGAAAGGATGTCTTGCCATTGTCATTTTCTTCAACGAAATTATTAATTGTTTCTATGATTTCTTCTCTAACTAACCGATTTTGGAGTATCATGTTATTTAATTTCCAATTAATTTTTGATTTGGCTCTCCATGTACCCTTACCGATCAATATTTTTATTGACTTGTGATCTGAAAAGGCTGCATTTATTATTTTTGCTTTTCTGCATTTGAGTGCCATGTTTCTGTGACCTAGTGTATGATCTATTTTTGTGAATGTGCCATGTGGTACTGAAAAGAAGGTGTATTCCTTTTTGTCCCTATTTATTTTTCTCCATATGTCTATTAACTCTAATTTTTCTAAGATTTCATTCACCTCTTTTACCTCTTTCTTGTTTATTTTTTGGTTTGATTTATCTAAATTTGATAGTGGTTGGTTCAAGTCTCCCACTAATATGGTTTTACTGTCTATTTCCTCCTTCAATTCTCCTAGTTTCTCTATTAAAAATTTGGATGCTATACCATTTGGTGCATACATGTTGATTAGTGATATTTCCTCATTGTCTATACTCCCTTTTAACAGAATATATTTACCTTCCCTATCCCTTTTGATCAGGTCTATTTTTACTTTGGCTTTGTCAGATATCATGATGGCAACTCCTGCCTTCTTTCTATCAGTTGAGGCCCAAAAGGTCTTACTCCAACCTTTAATTCTAACCTTGTGAGTGTCAACCCGCCTCATATGTGTTTCTTGAAGACAACATATGGTAGGGTTTTGGGTTCTAATCCAATCTGCTATTTGTCTACATTTTATGGGTGAGTTTATCCAATTCACTTTCAAAGTTATGATTGTCATTTGTGGATTCGCTGGCATTTTGATATCTTCCCCTAGTTCTGACCTTTCTTCTTTAGCTATCTCCTTTTGAACCAGTGATTTACTTTAGGTCAGTCCCCCTAGTCCCCTCCCTTGAGATGCTTCCCTTTCTAGCCCCTCCATTTTTATGCTCCCTTCCCCTCCCCCCTCTACTTCCCTTCCTTTTTATACTCCTTCCCCCCTCCCCCTCCTTAATTTTCCTTTCTTTCTTGCCCTATTGGATAAGATAGAATTCAGGATCCCACTGGTTCTAGATGTTCTTCCCTCTCAGATTTGATTTCACTGAGAGTAAGGTTTAAGTAATTCCACTTCACGCTCTCTTCCTCTCCTTCTCATATGAGAGATCTTCCCCTCCCCTTCCCATGTGTATATTTATATGGGAAAGATTATTCTATTAAGTCCCCCCCTATTTCTTGAAGTAAATCTTAGTGTTATTGATGGTTCCCCCCCTCCCTTTTCCTTTCTCTGCCCCCACTTTCCCGAAATCTTCGTAATGCCCAAATCTTTCCCTATGCATGTTTCTTCTAACTACTCTTATGATGCATACAATTTTTGAGAGTTGCACAAAACATTTCCCCCACATATTAATATATATAATTTGATGTAAACATAGTCCTTATAGAAGAGAGTTTGACTTAAAGAAAAAGATAAGATTTATCTCCTTTTCCCTTTCTTTCATATTTACCTTTTCATGTTTCTCTTGCTTTCTGTGCTTGGATATCGAACTTTCCACAGAGCTCTGGTCTTTTCTTAGCAAATGCTTAGAAATCTTCTATTTTGTTGAATGCCCATACTTTCCCCTGGAAGTATATAATCAGTTTTGCTGGGTAGTTGATTCTTGGTTGGAGACCCATCTCTCTCGCCTTTCTAAATATCGTGTTCCATGCTTTGCGGTCTCTTAGTGTGTTAGCTGCTAAGTCGTGTGTGATCCTTATGGGAGCCCCCCTATATCTGAAGCTCCTCTTCTTGGCTTCTTGTAGAATTTTCTCCTTTTCTTGAAAGCTCTTGAATTTGGCAATTACATTCCTGGGGGTTGTCTTTTGGGGATTTAGTATAGAGGGTGTTCTATGAACCCTTTCTATTTCTATTTTGCCCCCTTGCTCCAGAACGTGTGGGCAATTTTCTTTTATAATCTCCCTGTAGAATAACATCGAGTTTATTGTTCATCTCTGGTTTTACTGGGAGACTGATAATTCGGAGGCTGTCTCTTCTTCCTCTGTTTTCCAAGTCTGTGACCTTTTCAGTGAGATATTTTATGTTTTCTTCTAATTCATTAATTTTTTGGCTTTGCTTTATTGATTCTTGCTGTTTTATGATCTCACTTTCTTAGAGTTGCTTAATTCTGGTCATTAGGGACTGTTTTTGCTTTTCCGCTTTGTCTGCCCTTCTATTGGATGCTTCCAGCTCTTTTTCCAATTGAGCAGTCTTATCTGTCAGACTGCTGATCTCTTTCTCCCATTTTTCTTTCCAGAAGGTTTCCATCTTTTGGGTAAGTTCCAGTTTGAGGTCTTCCAGAGCTTGTTGATAGTTTCCATTTTGGGAGGCATGTTCTGATTTTTTTTTTTTTTGGATTTCATCCTCATTCTCTTCTTTTCCTTGGGTACTTCCACCATAAAAGTTTTCAATAGTCACCTTTTTCCCTTTCTTCCTGGAGGCTTGATTTTGGGCCATGTGAGCCATCCCTTTGGTGGTTTTATTCCCCTTTCCTTTTTGGTCTGGGGTCTGGGTGATATGGGTGGGTTTTCTGTGAATTTAGGTTGCCTCTGACTAGATCTTCCTAGCCTCCGAGGTTTCTTAGAGCGCTGGGCCCCTGATCACAGCCAAACTGCCCAGGTATTCAGCTCCGCCCAGATGCTCAGCACAACCTCCCCGAGTATGGCTTCCTGGGCCCCCTGTGCTCAGTGCAGGATTCTCCCGTGAAACCACCTTGAGATATTTTTTCCTGACAGTCCCCAGATCCCAAGGACCCTGGAGTGCCCCCCCCCCCAGACAGAGACGTTCCCCACTCACTTGCTGTCCCAGTGAGCACTCCAGTAGCTCACTCTGGTTTGGTGGGGGAGGTGGGGGGGGGAAGGGAGGCTCAGTTCATGTTTCTGTGCAAGCTTTTCCTCCTTCTTATTATAGTGTGGAAATGTTCAAACCCCATGTACCTTCGCCTCTGTGGGGTACTGGGGAGTACTGGGGAGTCCTTCTGTTCCTCCAAAGGTGATTTTTATGCTCCTTTGATGTAGTCTATTTCATTCGGTGCCGGGGAGAGGAAGCGTGTGGCATCTAGATTGCAGCCATGATTACCTGGAAGTCCAGGTTGGTTTGTTTTGATGGTACTGCTCTTTCCATTTTACAGATGAGGAAACTGAGCCAAACAGGGTAAATGACTTGCCCAGTGTCTCACAGCTAGTGTCTAAGGCTGGATTTGAAATTAGAAAGAGGAATCTTTCAGATTCCAAACCCAATGCTCTATCCATTGCACCACCTATATAAGGGAATACTTCCCCCCCTCCCCCTGAAACCCTTACCTTCCATCTTGGAATCAATACTGTGTTCCAAGGCAGAAGAGTGGTAAGGACTAGGCAATGGGGGTTAAGTGACTTGCCCAGGGTCACACAGCTAGGAAGTGTCTGAGATCAGATTTGAACCCAGGACCTCCTATCTCCAGGTCTGGCTCTCAGTTCACTGAGGTACCCAGCTGCCCCCTAAGGGAACACTTCTTAACAATTAGAAGTACTCAAATGCTGGCTACACCAATTCTCCATCATGGAGGTGTTCAGGCAGAAGTTGGATGACTCCTTCTCAAGGATTTTGTAGAGAAGACTCCTGTTCAGGAAGGTGTTGGACTACAGCTCTGTGAGCTTATGAATTCAACTCAGAGATACTCTGATCAAGAGATAGCAATGTCTACACAGGCACCTCTCAATGGGCTCTGATTTAATAAGGACTTGGGCAAGAAATGAAAGAAGGGATACCTAATCAAGGTTGAATATGAGTGATCTGGCAGGGTCAAAGCCCAAGATGAGCTAGGGCAGAAAGGCAACAAAAAGCATCTTCAGGTGTGTTCCAGCAAGGACTTCTACTGGGAAGGATGAACTTCCTGCTGCTGGGATGGTGTCCCAGAGAAATTCAAGTCTCCACTCATCTTTTCTCTGTCTTTTCCAGGCAGAAACATTGTTTTGGAAAATCAGAAAATATAAATGGAAAGACTGAATAGTAGGGGCAGCTAGGTGGCCTAGTGGATAGAAAGCCAGGCCTGGAGAGGTGCTAGGTTCAAATCTGGTCTCAGATACTTCCTAGCTGTGTGACCCTGGGCAAGTCACTTAACCCCAACTACCTCCCTCTAACCACCTTTCTGCCTTGGAACTAATGCTTAGCATTCATACTAAAACAGAAAGTAACATGTTAAAATAAAAAGAGTGAATAGTGCACTGGAGTTGGAGTCAGGAAAACCTGGGAAATCCTGCCTCGGATTCTAATTGTGTGATTCTGGACAAGTCCCTTAACCTGAATCTCCATGTGTCCTCTAAGTATATGATCCTATGATCCCTTCTTAGTCACTGAAGAGGAATATATAATCTAGGAAATTCTGGAAGCTATTAGAGCTCGAGAAAAGGAGAAGAGATGGCAGAGAATCCTGAATGTGGAAACTTAGATTTGCTTGTCAAACAAAGTGTTTGCATAGTGGATGGTAGTAAGACTCCATCCAAGTCAATATGCCTTCAGTTCTTCCATGCAATCCTTATTCTAGCACAGGATCGTGGACCTATAGAATGGAGGCATAGAGAGACCCAGGGCACCCACCACTACATCTAGTATTTTAGCCATGTCCTGACTGGGGCAATTATCAGCTGGCCTATCAACGCCCCACCCTTGTTCAAATACCACACATTTATAAATGCAGCCTAAGATTTTTTATTGCTGTGTCAAAAGGTAGTTCAGATCAAATTTGTCCACTAAAACTCCTAGGTCTTTTTCACACACGCTGTTATTTTTATATTTCCATCTTGAACCCTGTTTTAGACAACCTTTTAAAAAAATTCTTACCTTCCATCTTAGAATCAATACTGAATATTGGTTCCAAGGCAGAGTAGGGGTAAGAGGTAGGCAATGGGGGTCAAGTGACTTGCCCAGGGTCACACAGCTAGGAAGTGTTTAAGGCCCTATTTGAACCCAGGACCTCCTGGTCTCTGGGCTTGGCTCTCTATTCACTGGGCCACCCAGCTGCCCCCAGTTAACCTTTTTTTTTTTTAATCAATGATTTGGATGAAGCTAGATTTGGCACACTTAGCAAATTTGCAGATGACACAAATTTTGAAGGGGCAGCAAAGACACAGAACAATAGACAATGGATCCATAAAGCTCCTGACAAGCTGTAATGATGGACTGAATCTAATAACATGAAATTTAATAAGGATACACACAAAATCCTCCACTTGGGGACAATAATTCCTTGCGTATCCCTCCAAGAAATGTTTTCCAGGATCCTACTGGCAGTATCATTTATCTGTACATGATTCTCTAGAAATGGGCAGTGTTTATCAAGTTTGATGAATCCTTCAGAGTCTTTCTTTAATTTCTTGAATATTCAGCCTGGGAAGAAAAAACCTTTGCTCTCTTTATATGAACAAGATACTCCATCTCAGTTCCAGGCATTTGTTTGGCTGTCCCCCGTTTGGAATGCTATCCCTCCTTATTATTGCTTACTCCCTTTTCCTTGGCTTCCTTCAAGGCCCAGCAAAAATCTTGTCTTCTACAGGTAGCCTTTCTCAATCTCTTACTTCTAGTGCCCTATCTCTCTCATCTACTGCCTGTGTATTCTGTATACTGCCCGTTTGTCCATTTTTATTCGTGTGTTGTATTTCTCATTAGATTGTGAGTGCTCTAAGGGCAGGGATGATCTTTTGTCTTTCTTTGTATCTTCAGTGCTTAGTACAGTGCCCGGCATGCATCAGGTGCTTCATAAATATTTATTCATTGACTGACACCAAGCAGATAAATAAATGATGGCCCCAGGAACCCTTGAAGCAGAGAATCATCAGCTGCCACTCCTTGTGCCTGTTTCCTCTGACCAGAACAAAGAATCATTGCCAGTGGCACCTGCAAATCTGTATATATCACTTGTATTGGGAGGAGAATCACTGGGCAGAAGGTGAGAGGTATGTAAGAAGACCACTGGAAGGGCATTTCTGGAAGAAAGGAATGCCTCTTTTTCACCAGATTATTGAGTAGGAAAAAAAGTTGTTTGGAGGAGTGGAAGGCATACATGGTCATTTCTTGAAATGCTGTTTTCCCCTTCTTGCAATCTATTTTCCCGTCTCTGTGGAAAAGAGCATTATTGTTCCTATGAGAGAACTCCAAACCCCCCAGAGTCCCTTCTCTTCCCTTCCTTTCTTTCTCCTACACTCCAAAATTCTGACAGATGAAGTTTTGTGCTTCCTCTTCTTTCTTTTCAGATTCCTTTCCCCTTTAAAACACCCTTTCCCCCCACCATTCCTCTGAGGATTACTTCGTTTTCTTCAATAACCTGGTGAGAAAGAGGCATTCCTTTCTTTTAGAAATGACAGGCCTCAAACCTTTGGGTGTTTTGGTGGGGTGTCTATCCCAAGCATGTGAAGACCTCCCCCAGATAAAGGGGCAAATGAGAACAATTCGTTACAATGGCCATGAAGGCCCTGTGGAGTGCTTAGAGCTTGGTGGGACCTCAAGGAAGCCAAGGTCATCCACTGCATCCTGGGCTGTCATCAGTCATCTTGATTTCTGTCTTGTCACTGAACTTTGATGGCTTTGGAAGATGGAGTGAGGCTGATGATTTTGTGCAACTCTGTTTCACTTAAATCTAATTAATTGAGTCACAACACATCATCAATGGTGACTTTGGTCTTCTGTGAATATGTAGGACAACAACAACCAACACATACTTTAAAAAAATTGTTTGCTATCTTCATCTCTCTCCAGGTTGCACAACTGACTCGTTTCTCCAGGTATCCTATGCCACAGAAATTTCTTCACCGTTGGAAATTCATTCCACACTTTGGCTTCTTCTCACATCTGCTCCTGCAAACACACTTTCTGACTGTTTGGCTTTTCCCATAATTTCCATTTTAAGGAGGAGGCCTGGATAAAGATGTCTTCCTTCATCTCCAGCCACATTACCAGCTCATCTCCATAGGACTTTTTCTACTCTCACCACCCTACATCTTCTCTCCTTTCCTTTTTGGCTTCCTTTTAAAAAAAATATAAACCCCTACCTTCTGCCTACAAATCGATAATAAGTATTGGTTCCAAGGCAGAAAAGCAGTAAGGGTTAGGCAGTGGGAATTAAGTGACTTGCCCAGGGTTACACAGTAAGGCTTGTCTGAGATCAGATTTGAACCTCCCATCTCTAGTTCTGATTCTCAATCTACTCAGCCACCTAGATGCCCCTCAGCTTCCTTTTATTTTTTATTTATATTCTTTAAACCCATACCTTCTGTTTTAGAATCAATACTGAGTATTGGCTCCAAGGCAGAAGAGCAGTAAAGGCTAGGCAATGGGGATTAAGTGACTTGCTCAGGGTCACACAGCTGGGAAGTGTCTGAGATCAGATTTTGAACCTAGGACCTCCTATCTCTAGGGCTGGCTCTCAATCCACTGAGCCACCCAGCTGTGCCCCCCCTCGACCCCAACTTCCTTTTATTGTGTTATCTTCCTTCAGTAGAAAATAAGTTTCTTGAGGACTGAGGTTGTCTTACTTTGTCCTTTTTGTATTCTCAGTGAGTAGCACAGTACTTGACACAAAGTAAACTCTTAAATGCTAGTGACTTTCCAATGACATTCCCCCCAAACATATGAACCCAAGAGAACACTCCCTTGTAAAAAGTAAATATAGTTAAGGTTAAAAAATCCATACTTTGGATTTGTTTTGGAAGGGCTGCTTAGACATAGAACAATAGACAATGGATCTGTAACGATCTTGACAAGCTGTAATGATGGACTGAATCTAATAACATGAAATTTAATAAGGTTACACACAAAGTCCTCCACTTGGGGACAATAATTCCTTGCATATCCTTTCAAGAAATACTTTCTAGGATCCTACTGATAGTATCATTTATCTGTACATGATTCACTTGAAACTGGTGGTTTCCAAAGTGGGTCCCATTTGGCATCTAGAGGTGGGATGTGGTTAATAATCCAAAGTCACAATCGGTCCCTGCACCAATCAGGGTTCTGATGATCAGAGCTCAATATGTTTTTCCTTTATAACACTGTTGTCTTCTGCTTGCTTCACTGTAAACAATTCATACAAGACTCTCAACACTGGAGTGAGACATTTCTCTAGTTCTTTCACCTTCTCCTCCAGAGAAAAGACACCAGATGACCCTTTCTGCATCCACCACTGTTATTTAGTACCAATAGAAAGAGAGATTGGGATGCACTCTGAGTAATTCACTATAGAATTCTCCTTGTTCTCCCTACTTGTGCCATCCCCATGGCACAGTACCAGGCATATAGTAGGTGCTTAAATAAATGCCTCTTGGCCGACTCCTGTAAGTTTCCTTTCCTGTTCTTTTGCTGTGCATTTCTTGCCTGCTTAGTCCCAATCTAGCAGATTCCTGCCAAAGTCCTAATAATAACAGTAATAATAGCTAGCATTTACATAGCACTTTAAGGTTTATTAAATTGCTTTCAGATATCACTTCATTTCATCCTTACAATAACCCTGGGAATCAGGAACATTCCCATTTTTGGTTGAGGAAACTGAGGCAAGGAAAGGTTAAGTGACTTGCCCATGGTTACAAAACTAGTAAGTGTCCAAAGCTGTATTTGAACTGAGGTCATGGTAACTCCAAGGCCATTGCTCTATCCACTGTGCCACCTAGCTGCCAATGCAGACAGTAGCACTTGGCATATCAGTTCAAGTAAACAAATAGGCATAGAAGGAAGGAAAGAGCTCTCTGCAGATAGCCCCAGATGGGGGCTGGGAATGAACTCTGCCCCAGACCCATAGTAGCTGCATGACCATGGGCAGACTCTTTAGCTCTCTCTGGAATATAGACAACATTATCTGTTGTCTGGATCTTCCTTCAGTTAGAAAGACCTGAGTTCAATTCAGACCTCTGACACATAGTAACTGTGTGATGAAGGGCAAGTCCCTCAACTTGTTTCAACCTCAGTTTCCTCAACTATAAAATGGGAGTCCTACTTCTCAGAATCTTTGTGAGGATCAAATGAGATATTTGTAAAGCCCTTAACACAGTGCCTGATACATAGTAGGTCTCATTAAATGCTCATTCCCTCCCTCTCTCCCTCCCTTCCTTCTTTTCTTCCTTTTTCCCCTCCCTCTCTCCCTCCCTTTGTCCCTCCCTCTCTCCCTTCCTTCCTTCCTTCCTTCCTTTTCTTCCTTCCTGGCAATATACCAGGAAAGGATGAAAGGAGATGGTATGTGAGAGAAAACACCCCCATACATATACCTTAGTACATATGTAGAGAGCAAATATAAAAGAATTGTGGGGTAGAGAGAGAATTAATTCTCTTAGCTAGGAGAATCAGAAAAGATTTCTTGGTCTCTGAACCGTGTTTTGAAACAAGCTAGGGATACTATGATAAAGTAAAAGGGAAAAGGAAAAACATTCATGTATGAACTGAGAACAGCAAGTAGTCAAGTAGTCCTGTTTGGCTGCAATGTAGAGTATGTCAGAAGTGGTCATGCATGCTTAGTTGAGAAAGACTGGCTAGAGCTAGACTATCCAAGACTTTGTATGCCAAATAGAAGTCTGTATTTTATCCTGGTGTCAGTAGGAAGTTTCTTGTGCAAGCAGGGATATGGTCAAACCTGGACTTTAGGAATTTCCACTTGACATGTGTGGAGGATAGGGAGGAAAAAGGAGAGGCCGAGGACAGGAAGACCCATTAGGAAGCTACTGCAGCAGTTCAAAAAAGAGAGGTAATGGCACATAGGAGATGTTCAGTAAATGCTTTGGATTGAATGGACTTGGAGGCGATTTGTGTAAGAAAAGACGTAGAGAGGTGAACTGGATGATAATACAGTCAGAGGGATGGAGTGCTGTTGGAATGACCAGGTGCAAAGAGGTGTCATGAATGTATAGTTCCAGGGACAGCTGGGCAGCACAATGGATAGAGCGCCAGAGTTGGAGTCAGGAGGACCAGGGTACAAAGGTGGCCTCAGTCACTTCCTAGCTGTGTGACCCTGGGCAAGTCACTTAATCCTGATTGTCAATATCCAGGATGACAATCTGTACTGAAAAAGATCCTGATGAATGTAGGTTTGAATTTAATGAGGTGAAATTTAATAAGGATAAGCATCAAGCCTTATGTCTTACATCAATCTCACAAGTACAACATGAATTAAGCATTGCTGAAAACCAGTTTGTTTGAAAAGAGCTCTAGGGGTTTTGTAGATTGCAGATTCATTCTGAATGACTCACATGGGAACCCCAAAGAGAAGGTGTTGTCTTGGGCTATTCTCAGAAAGGAGGCACTAGAACTAGTGGATTCTGTCTTGGTCAGAACATTTCTAGAGTTTAGGACTCAGTTCAGTTCTGGGACATAGGGTTTTTTAAAAAAGTAAAAAGGAAATGTTTGTTGATAACACTTGAAGTGGCTCAGGGAATAGGATTCTGGGCCAGGTATCAGAAAACATGAGTTCAAATCCAATCTCAGACACTTATAAACTGTGTGTGACTCTGGGCAAATCATTTAACCTCTGACTGCCCTCAGGTTCCTCATATGTAAAATGGGGGCAATAAATAATAGCATCTACTTCCCAGGGTTGGGAACAGCTGGGTGGTACATTAGATAGAACACCAGGGGTCAGTAAGACCTGAGTTCAAATCTGGCCTTAGACACTAATTGTATGATCCTGAGCAAATCTCAACCCCATTTGCCTCAGTTTTCTTATGTGTAAAATGAGCTGGAGAAGAAAATGGGAAAACACTCCAGTATCTTTGCCAAGAAAACCCCAAATGGGGTCATGAAGAGTTGGTCATGATTGAACAACAACAAAAATAAACAACAACACTAAGGTGGAGTGTTTCCCTGGAACTTGGCCTTCCTTCTTTCCTTATCACAGAATCATACGATGTTCTGAATGAAAAAGGCAATAGAAGCAGTTTTTAGTCAGCCAGTAAGCATTTAGTTCTGCCTCTCCTACCCTCATTTTACAGGGGAAAAAAAAACTGAGACGCCCAAGAGATAAAGTGACTTGTTCAAGATAGCAAAGCTATATCTGTGGTACAAAGAAAAATTGAGCCCAAGTCCTTGGTTCGATGTCCTTTCCACTATGCCCCAAAACTTCCTGGGAGGAATATTCCCAAGCCCATTCTGACCCCCCACCCAATTTACTTTTATCTTCTTTCTGTTGGGAAGCAACAGAATAACACTGACTTGTATAATCATGCCACCGCTGGTCTGCTTCTCTTAGAGGTCAATCTAACCTCTGATTAGAGAATGGAATCAGAATTGTGAAAAGGGCCAGGGGAGTCCAGGGAGGCTCAACTTACTTCTAGTCATCATATAAAACTCCTGACTCTCATAACAGATGTGCTCTGCAAAACCCCTGTCCCTGACAGATGTGTTTCACAGAACCTGCCACTCAAACAGATGTGTGCTGCAGAACTTTGGTCCTGAAGCAAAAGTGTTCTGAGGCATGTGCTTTGGGACCAACCATTGTCTTGCTGACCACAGGAAATTAGGGGAAGAAGTCTTTGTCCTAGAATGTTTCCTTCTGAAAATCATGAAAACAGCGTTGTCACCACTGCTATCTTGACAATCCACTCAGCCTGTCCTATATTTCATTTCTGCCATCTTCTCAGAAGAGAAAGGTTGGCCAGCACATACCTGGAATGACAAAGAGGAGATCCCAGAAGCCTCTGAAGCTGGGGAAATGGTGAGTGTCTCTAAGGCTGGGAATGGAGCTGGGTGGCAGCTCATAATGAATCTCAGCTCTAGTCCTTATTGCCGGTAAGGAAGGCAATGAGGTCTGTCTCTTTGGCTGGTATGGAAGGAGAGGAGCAAGGGATCATGAGATCACAGTTCAAGTCTTGTAGCAAAGTGCTAATGTTTGATCTGTTCGACATTGGTCACAGAATTAAAAGGAGATATTACACAGACCAACTTCCACGTGGTGACGTGCCATAACAGCTCCCTTATTCTCAAGTCTGTCGTTGCGTGGATTTGAGCCCCAACTCTTCTCACATAGGTGGGTGGGCAACCTTGGGGGAGTCACAGAATTGAGAGCTGAAAGGGGCCTACGACTCACATCCCTAGAATCCAACTGTCTCATTTTGTACGTGAGCAAACTGAGGCCCACAGGGTTTATGCCCAGGCTTCTGACTCCAAATCTAGCACTCTTTCTAGCTTGCCATGATACAAGCTAGGAGCACGGTCTTCTTACTTACAAAATGCATAGAGTTTTACCTGCTGTCCCTATACTCCAGGGTATTTGGGGGTCAAAAGAAATAACACATATGAAAAGGTTTTGAAAATTATAAAGCACTCTTAGCTTCTGTGTAAGCCACAATTAATTGCCATGATCAAGTTTAAGAAGAGATAAAGGTCAACTAGCTTGAAAATGTTTTTTGCCATTTATATCTGTCTTGTGACTTAAAAAGATTCTGCAAAGGAATATTAGAGAAGAAGCCCTAAAGGGAATGAACTTTATCACCGATAATGTTTGCCATATGACCCTAAGCAAGTCATTTTCCCTTTCTAGGCCTGCTTCCCCTTCTGTAAAATGAAAGAGTTCACTAAATGAGCTCTAAGGTCCCTTACCATCTAAGGATATAATTCTCTTTAAGTCTGTGAATTGCTTTTGACTCTGGAAACTTAAAAGCTCCCTCCCTGTTTAAACTTTGTGATCTCAACCTGCAGAGGTAGGCACAAAGTGTATTGTTTGTTCAGGCTTCTTGGTACAGTATCAAGTGGAGCCTCTCTGCTCAGCTGACTGTCTTCTGCCTCTGTGGATGACAGGATGTGCTACTCACACTCAGGTTTCCATAGTAACTGCTAGGCATCAGAACAGAGGGAAAAAAACCATCAGATGATGACTTGAGTAAAAGGGGCCCAATGTGAGCTTAGTGGTAGTGGGAGGGTGTGGTGGGATGGATGACCAATGTGGAACTAGCATCATCCCTCCCTTAGGCAGAAGCAGCATCCCTTGGCCATGCCCCAAGGCAGCTGATGTAGCTAGTTGCTATTCCATGGCAACCACCCCTTTTGGAGTCTCTCCTGGGTGGCCAACCCAGAGCCCAGGTGTCCTAATGACTTCACCAGTGCATGGGCTGGGCCATCTTTCCCCACAACTGCTTCTCCTTCCCCATTTCATGTGGCTGGCCAGCTGGCTGGGTGGGGCCATTTTTACTTCTTTTATCCCATTCCACTAAGATCAAACATCCTTTCTGACTGTATTGCTTCTTTTGGTGGCCACAAGACCAGACTCTGCCTTCTACACCTGACCAGTGGAAAGAGATCCATTTGCACTATACTCCAAATCAGAGTAATTTCACAGTAACCCAAGTTGCCAGTCCACTGCCCCATAACTCACCCCTTGAAGGCTTTCCACCATCTTGCAATGCTTCTTGTTATTGCAGAAAGTCAATTTGCAATGATAAGTGACTAAAATGGTCCTCATCTTTGTCCCAGAGATCCTACTTCAAGGCATGTCATGTATCCCCAAATATTCATAGCAGCAGTTTTTGTAGTAGAGAAGCAGGAACAAAGTAGATGCCCATGGATTGGGGCATCCGTTCTCCAATCTGGGCTCTATGTTGTTTGAAACCAAACTGTGATACAGGAGTATAAGATGATATCATGGCACTATATGCAATGAAGACTATGAAGACTACAGAAAAGCATGGGAAAACTTATATGACCTGACACAAAGCAATGCAAGCAGACCCAGAAAGCGATGTACATATAATGACAGAAATGTAAATGGAAAGAACAGAAACAAAGCAAAATTTAATTCTGGGTCATTATAATGACCAAATTTATTTCCAAATAAGAAATGAAAAAAAAGTACTTTCCTCCCTTCTTTGAAGAGGTTGGGGACTATGCGTATCAAGTATTGCAGCTTATGTGTTGGCTAGAGTTACAAACTGAAATGTGAGTGATATAAAAGTCAATCTCAATAGATAAAATAAATACCAAGATACCAAAAAAAGTTAGAAAAAGTATTTTTTCTCATTCAAGCAATTGGAGAAGGGGCATTATATACTAATAGAAAGAATGCTCAGCTGGGAGTAAGGCTACCTGGGTTCTAGGTCCAGCTCTACCAGTGACTTTTAAAAAAACCCTTACCTTCCATCTTAGAATCAATATTGTGTATTGGTTCTAAGGCAGAGGAGTGGCAAGGGCTAAGCAACTAGGGTTAAGTGACTTGCCCAGGGTCACACAGCTAGCAAGTATCTGAGGTCAGATTTGAACCTAGGACATCTCATCTCCAGACCTGGCTCTTTTATCTACTGAGCCACCCAGCTGCCCCTTAACCTTCACTTTCTTAAAATTTTGAATTCTGAATTTCTCTCCCTCCTTCCCCTGTTCCACATATTGAGAAGGCAAGCAACAGAGCATAAAATTTGTTAAGGAATGAACAAATAATAAAAAGAAACATCCAAGCTCCAGTGTGAGACCCTGGGGACCTGGATCTAGGAAGCGCTATTATTTGATGGGGAGATGGAAAGAAGACACTAACACTTTGGGAGGTGAATTCTGTCCCACTACTTCGGGTCAGGTACATACTGATCCCTTTCTTCCTGCCTCCTTCCCTTTTCCCTAAACCCTGGGAAAGAATCCCATAACTTACCTGCAGGTGGCAAGGCCAAAATTAAGCTAAGTTGATCATTTTGGATCCATTTGGTGAAGTCCATCTATGTTTTCTCATTCCTTTTTTGCCCTACATGTGGCTAGCCTACAGGCCATTCTAGATCTGCCTAGCCTTATCTCTATGAAATTACTTGAGGGGCCAGAGAAAAAAAAGAAATGGAAAATCACAAAAGGAGAGGATAAATGACATGGAAAGAAAGCTAGGTATTAGGGGTCAATGTCCTCTGCTTTGTCTCTTCTTCCATCTTCTTAATGTATTCACAGCCAAAATGCCAAGCCTGAAGGCCAGAGGTCTTGGGTTCAAATCTGACCTCAGACACTTCCTAGCTGTGTGATCCTGGGCAAGTCACTTGCTTAGCCTTTACCTAAGATTCTAAGACAGAAGGCAAGGACTTTGAAAATACTAAATTATTTTTAAAAAGAATGTATTAGATCAAACTAAGAAAAAAAGAGGTAATAAGGAAAAATACATGTACAAGAATATTCATAGCTGCTCTCTTTGCGGTGGCAAAAAATTGGAAAATGAGGAGATGCCCTTCAATTGGGGAATGGCTGAACAAATTGTGGTATATGTTGGTGATGGAATACTATTGTACTCAAAGGAATAATAAAGTGGAGGAATTCCATGGGAACTGGAACAACCTCCAGGAAGTGATACAGAGTGAGAGGAGCAGAACCAGGAGAACACTGTACACAGAGACTGATACACTGTGGTACAATCGAAGGTGATGGACTTCTCCATTAGTGGCAATGCAGTGATCCTGAACAACTAGGAGTGATCTATGAGAAAAAACAATGTCCACATTCAGAGGAAGAACTGTGGAAGTAGAAACACCGAAGAAAAACAACTGCTTGATTACATGGGTCGAAGGGATATGGATGGGGATGTAGACTCTAAATGAACATCCTAGTGGAAATATTGACAACATGGAAATAAGTTCTGATCAAGGACACATGTAAAACCCAGTGGAATTGTGTGTTGGCTATGGGAAGGGTGAGGGGAGGGGAGGGAGGAATAGAAAATGATTTTTGTAACCAAGGAATAATGCCTGAAATTGAGCAAATTTAAAAAAAAAGTCAAATTTTAAAAAAAGAAAAAAAAAGACGAGGCATGTTATGCTAGGTCCAAAACAGAATAAAAACAGTGAAAACAGGGTTCCTGCTTGGATTGAGCCCAACCTTGGATCGGAGGAAATGAAATGTCAGCAAATGGTCAGCAAACCTAACCATGTAGGGTTTTGTCACCATCTCACTGTGGGATCTTGGGAAGATTCCCTTCCCTTCTCTGACCTTCCAATTTCTCTTCTCTAACATGATATGGTTGGACTCAGAGGATGATCTCTAAGGTTTCTGGCTCTGACATCTCATGGTTCCATGGCGATGTCCTAAGTGCTCATTGACAGGAGCCAACAGTAAGTCATGGATAAGTTTAGAGGAGGGAGAAAATTCTGTGAACTGTTGTTAAGACAAGGGTAGGAGAGGGAGGCCTTCAGGATGTGGCGAAATCTTGAGGTATGAATGAAGAGAAAGAAGGACATAGCATGAGAGATTGATAGTAAAAGCCAAATTTTAGCATGGGGAATGAATGCATTATGTTTTCTCTCCTCCCACAAGTTCTGGCTCTCTCCCCTTGAAGAGCAGGGCAGGAGCCTCTCTATGGTCTAGGAGTTGTTCCTTCACACACACACATCAACAGTAAGAATGTAGTCCAGGGCTTGACACTTAGTACGAATCAAAGAGATGCTTTTTTTATTCATTCATTCTTTCATTCATTCATTCATTCATTCATTCATTCATTCATTCATTCATTGGAATTGAATACATATTGGACCAAATGAAGCAAGATATTTGAGGGGACACAGGGAGGAGTCAGGGTGGAGCTAGATCAGGGAGGCCACAAATGCTGGAAAGAAGTTTTTGTACTTTATTTTGTGGGCAGTGAAGAGCCACTGCAGATTTTCAAAGACTAGTTGGTTAGATTCGTAATAGTCAGCCTGGCTGTATAATATATAATATATAATAGAGTATAGAGAAGTAGCTCTGGAGTCATAAAGACCTGGGTTCTGGTCTCCCCTTTGAAATAAACTGGTCATATGGCCCTAAGCAAATCATTTAATTTCTCAAGGTCTTGGACAGTACTACTCTAAGCTTATAAATTGCATAACAGTTGCCAATCTCAATTCAATCAAACCATAAGACCTACTCCATGCCAGGTATTATTTTTTTTTTTTTTTAAGTTTTAATATTATTTTATTTGGTCGTTTTCATACATTATTCACTGGAAACAAAGATCGTTTTCTTTTCCTCCCCTCCCCCCCCCCCCCCCCCCCGCCTTTCCCTCTCCCATAGCCGACGCATGATTCCACTGGTTATCACATGTGTTCTTGACTCGAACCCTTTTCCCTGTTGTTGGAGTTTGCATTATAGTGTTCATTTAGAGTCTCTCCTCAGTCTTATCTCCTCCAACCCTGTGGTCGAGCAGTTGCTTTTCAGCGGTGTTTTTATTCCCACAGTTTATCCTCTGCTTGTGGGTAGTATTTTTTTTTTTTTAGATCCCTGCAGATTGTTCAGGGAAATTGCATTGATACTTATGGAGAAGTCCATCACCTTCGATTGTACCACAATGTATCAGTCTCTGTGTATAATGTTTTCCTGGTTCTGCTCCTTTCGCTCTGCATCACTTCCTGGAGGTTGTTCCAGTTCACATGGAATTCCTCCACTTTATTATTCCTTTTAGCACAATAATATTCCATCACCAACATATACCACAATTTGTTTAGCCATTCCCCAATTGAGGGGCATCCCCTCATTTTCCAATTTTTGGCCACCACAAAGAGCGCAGCTATGAATATTTTTGTACAAGTCTTTTTGTCCATTATCTCTTTGGGGTACAAGCCCAGCAGTGCTATGGCTGGATCAAAGGGCAGACAGTCTTTTATCGCCCTTTGGGCATAGTTCCAAATTGCCCTCCAGAATGGTTGGATCAATTCACAACTCCACCAGCAATGAATTAATGTCCCCACTTTGCCACATCCCCTCCAGCATTCATTACTTTGCATAGCTGTCATGTTAGCCAATCTGCTAGGTGTGAGATGATACCTCAGAGTTGTTTTGATTTGCATCTCTCTGATTATAAGAGATGTAGAGCACTTTTTCATGTGCTTATTAATAGTTTTGATTTCTTTGGCTGAGAATTGCCTGTTCATGTCCCTTGCCCATTTGTCAATTGGAGAATGGCTTGATTTTTTGTACAATTGATTTAGTTCTTTATAAATTTTAGTAATTAAACCCTTGTCAGAGGTTTTTATGAAGATTGTTTCCCAATTTGTTGCTACCCTTCTGATTTTGGTTACATTGGTTTTGTTTGTACAAAAACTTTTTAATTTGATGTAATCCAGATTATTTATTTTGCATTTTGTAATTCTTTCTAATTCTTGCTTGGTTTTGAAGTATTTCCCTTCCCAAAGGTCTGACATGTATACTATTCTGTGTTCGCCTAATTTTCTTATAGTTTCTTTCTTTATGTTCAAGTCATTCATCCATTTTGAATTTATCTTGGTGTAGGGTGTGAGGTGTTGATCTAAGCCTAATCTTTCCCACACTGTCCTCCAATTTTCCCAACAGTTTTTATGAAATAGTGGGTTTTTGTCCCAAAAGCTGGGATCTTTGGGTTTGTCATATACTGTCTTGCTGAGGTTGCTTGCCCCCAGTCTATTCCACTGATCCTCCTTTCTGTCTCTTAGCCAGTACCAAATTGTTTTGATGACCGCTGCTTTATAATATAGTCTGAGATCTGGGACTGCAAGACCCCCTTCCTTTGTATTTTTTTTCATTAATTCCCTGGGTATCCTTGATCTTTTGTTTTTCCAAATGAACTTTGTTATGTTTTTTTCTAAATCAGTAAAAAAAATTTTTGGGAGTTCCATGGGTATGGCACTAAATAGATAGATGAGTTTGGGTAGGATGGTCATTTTTATTATATTGGCTCGTCCTACCCATGAGCAGTTAATGTTCTTCCAATTGTTCAAGTCTAGTTTTAGTTGTGTGGAAAGTGTTTTGTAGTTGTGTTCATATAGATCCTGTGTTTGTCTCGGGAGATAGATTCCTAAGTATTTTATTTTGTCTTGGGTAATTTTGAATGGGATTTCTCTTTCTAGTTCTTGCTGCTGAGCTGTGTTGGAATTATATAGAAATGCTGATGACTTATGTGGGTTTATTTTGTATCCTGCAACTTTGCTAAAGTTGTTGATTATTTCAATTAGCTTTTTGGTTGAATCTCTAGGATTCTTTAAGTAGACCATCATGTCATCTGCAAAGAGTGATAATTTGGTCTCCTCCTTGCCTATTTTGATGCCTTCAATTTCTTTTTCTTCTCTAATTGCTACTGCTAGTGTTTCTAATACAATGTCAAATAATAGAGGTGATAATGGGCATCCTTGTTTCACTCCTGATCTTAATGGGAATGGATTTAGTTTATCCCCATTGCAGATGATATTAGCTGATGGTTTTAGATATATACTGTTTATTATTTTTAGGAATGACCCTTCTATTCCTATGCTTTCTAGTGTTTTTAGTAGGAATGGGTGTTGTATTTTATCAAAGGCTTTTTCTGCATCTATTGAGATAATCATGTGATTCTTGTTGGTTTGCTTGTTGATGTGGTCAATTATGTGGATAGTTTTCCTAATGTTGAACCAGCCCTGCATCCCTGGTATGAATCCTACTTGATCATGGTGGATGACCCTTCTAATCACTTGCTGGAGTCTTTTTGCTAGTATCCTATTTAAGATTTTTGCATCTATATTCATTAGGGAGATTGGCCTATAGTTTTCTTTCTCTGTTTTTGGCCTGCCTGGCTTTGGAATTGGTACCATGCTTGTGTCATAAAAGGAGTTTGGTAGGACTCCCTCTTTGCTTATTATGTCGAATAGTTTGTGTAATATTGGGGTTAACTGTTCTCTGAATGTTTGATAGAATTCACTGGTGAATCCATCAGGCCCTGGGGATTTTTTCTTAGGCAGTTCTTTGATGGCTTGATGGATTTCAATTTCTGATATGGGATTATTTAAGAAAACTATTTCTTCTTCTGTTAGTCTAGGCAATTTATATTTTTGTAAATATTCATCCATATCACCTAGATTGGTAAATTTATTGCCATATAGTTGGGCAAAGTAGTTTTTAATGATTGCCTTAATTTCCTCTTCATTTGAGGTGAGATCCCCCTTTTCATCCTTGATGCTATTAATTTGCCTTTCTTCTTTCCTTTTTTTAATTAAATTAACCAGTACTTTGTCTATTTTGTCTGTTTTTTCAAAGTACCAGCTTCTAGTCTTGTTTATTAGCTCAATAGTTCTGTCACTTTCTATTTTATTAATTTCTCCCTTAATTTTTAGGATCTCTAGTATGGTTTTCTTCTGGGGGTTTTTAATTTGTTCATTCTCAAGTTTTTTGATTTGCATTTCCAATTCCTTGGTCTCTGTCCTCCCTAATTTGTTAATATATGCACTCAGGGATATGAATTTTCCTCTAAGTACTGCCTTGGCTGCATCCCATAAGGTTTGAAAGGATGTTTCGCCGTTGTCATTTTCTTCAACGAAATTGTTAATTGTTTCTATGATTTCTTCTCTAACTAAATGATTTTGGAGTATCATGTTATTTAATTTCCAATTAATTTTTGATTTGGGTCTCCATGTACCCTTGCCGATCAATATTTTAATTGCCTTGTGATCTGAAAAGGCTGCAGTTAATATTTCTGCTTTTCTGCATTTAAGTGCCATGTTTCTATGACCTAGTGTATGATCTATTTTTGTGAATGTGCCATGTGGTGCTGAAAAGAAGGTGTATTCTTTTTTGTCCCTATTTATTTTTCTCCATATGTCTATTAATTCTAATTTTTCTAAGATTTCATTCACCTCTTTTACCTCTTTCTTATTTATTTTTTGATTTGATTTATCTAAATTTGATAGTGGTTGGTTCAAGTCTCCCACTAATATGGTTTTACTGTCTAATTCCTCCTTCAATTCTCCTAGTTTCTCTATTAAAAATTTGGATGCTATACCATTTGGTGCATACATGTTGATTAGTGATATTTCCTCATTGTCTATACTTCCTTTTAGCAGAATATATTTACCTTCCCTGTCCCTTTTGATCAGGTCTATTTGTACTTTGGCTTTGTCAGATATCATGATTGCAACTCCTGCCTTCTTTCTATCGGTTGAGGCCCAAAAGGTCTTACTCCAACCTTTAATTCTAACCTTGTGAGTGTCAACCCGTCTCATATGTGTTTCTTGAAGGCAACATATGGTAGGGTTTTGTGTTCTAATCCAGTCTGCTATTTGTCTGCGTTTTATGGGTGAGTTCATCCCATTCACGTTCAAAGTTATGATTGTTATTTGTGGATTCGCTGGCATTTTGATGTCTTCCCCTAGTTCTGACCTTTCTTCTTTAGCTTTCTCCTTTTGAACCAGTGATTTACTTTAGGTCAGTCCCCCTAGTCCCCTCCCTTGAGATGCTTCCCTTTCTAGCCCGTCCCTTTTTATGCTCCCTTCCCCTCCCCCCTCTCCTTCCCTCCCTTTTTGTGCTCCCTCCCCCCTCCCCCTCCTTAATTTTCCTTTCT